>NW_024499128.1:3443051-3537773 GCF_017590055.1 Onychostruthus taczanowskii | reverse complement strand
ATCATGAAGACTCGCGCTGAGGGGCGGGAGCGGCTCGAGCGCGGCCGGCGGGAAATGGCGCCTGCCCGGCCCCCTCCCCGGGACGGGCTCCCCGCCGGGCGCGGCCGCCGCAGCTGCCCCGGACGCTTTGGGAATCGCGGCTGCTTTCCCCCTCTATGGCTCCCGTGAGAGGGCTCCGCCCTGGGCCTCGCCCTGTCCCTCCCGGGAAAAGCCCAGCCACCACCGGGTAGCAGCCGTCCGTCCTTGCCCGCGGTGACGGGTGGCACCGCCGCCCCCCGTTGTGCGCAGCTCCGCGGGACAGGGTCCCGCCGCCTCCCGCACTCGGTGCGGAGCGGTCACTCCTCCGTGAGGCTCAGCCCAGAAGGAGGGTGGGGGCCGCCCGGGGAGCGGGCCGAGCGCCCGGCCGCTGGCATCCCGTGCGCCCGGCCCCGGCCGCGGGGGACGGCGGGCCGAGCGCCCCTGGGGAGGGCCGGGCGGCGGCGCGCCTGGATACCCGCCCGCCGCCGAGTGGGAACGGGCGGGGAAAGTTTCTCCTGTGCGCGCCCCGTCCGTGCGTCCGTCCCTCCCGCCCTCCGCGCCCGCACACTCTCGCAGACACACACACACACGCTCACACCCCTCTCCCGCCGCCAGCGGCCGGGGGGCACTTTTGAAAGCCCTTCTGGTTCCACACCCAGCCGCCGCTGACATCATTCCCGCAGGAGGGCGGGCGGAGGCACCGCCGCCGCCGCCAGACGGTCGCAGCCCCGGAGAGCTGCCCGCCGGCCCGCGCCCGTGAGTAGCCTCGGCCGGGCGGGGGGCGCGGGGGGAGCGGGGCGGCGGCGGGGGGAGCGGGCAGCTTCGGCGGCCAGGGGAGGAAGAAACCCGCCAGAAACAGGGAAAAATTAAAAGCACGCGTTTGTTTACTACGAAGCACATTTCATTTGGGTGGCTGCGGTGCTGCGCCGGCCGGAGAGAGCGGTCCCGGTCCCGTCGAGCCCCGGCCCCGCTCCTTCGCCCCGGGAGCGGGACGGGGCGGGCCGAGAGGCTCTCGCCAGTGAGGCCAGGCTGGGCCAAGCCAGCAGAAAGTTCGCGTTCTTCACGGGATAGTTTCTTTCTGTTCTTTTCTGTAATGAACTCTCAGCGGAGTTCGCGTGTGTTGCAGTAACGTTGTAGCAGCTCTTGGCAGCTTTCCCCCCGACAGTGGAGGGAAAATACACTTAGATGTAATTCAGTGCAGATTTCGGTTTATGAAGTTTTGGCCAGCATTAAACGTTTTCCTGCTTGAGTCAAACTGCAGTTTCACTCACGGGTCGTTTTTATCTATAGGTAATGCCCCACTTACCTCGGGGATGTTGTGTGCCAGATACTGGACAGGCAGCTCTCAGTATCGTGGGTTGTCTGCAATATTGAGTATTGAATTTGAGAGGTCAGCTCCTTGTTTGGACATTTCTAGGAAGAACTGTACACTGCTATCTGTTCCTTAGCAGGCTTATCCACGACTTGGTCTTGCCCACAGAATGCTGCCATCAAGAAACCTGCAGTTCAGCCTCTCTTTTAATTTATTGACAGGAATACTTTGTTCACATAGTGCAGGAAGGTCTTTTTTGTTTTTTTTTTTCCCTCCTCACGGCAGTTGGGAACAGTATGTAAATGATCAGTAATTATTGCTGTAGAGCATCTTAGTAGTATCCTCTGACTTGATGCAGGGCTGTGGAGAAATGCACTAAGTAGCTGTGAAATCCACACTGAATTCTTTTGGCGTTTTCTTTAGGAACTTTGGGAGTAAACAGCTATGGTTGGCTCATCATCAGGAAAACAAAATGTAGCTCTTTCTCTTCATTTACTTACAGACTCTGTATATACAGTGCTGGTGTGTTAGCTATATAAAATAAGCCTTCTTGCCTGCCTGAGCAGATGTTTTTTCCATCAAATAAAAATAGTTTATAGTGACTCCTTCATCCAGACCTCCTCTCGGATGTTGAAGGCTTTGCTGTCCATGTAATTCAGGAAAGAGCTGTGAGGCTGGGCTGCTGGGACTGAGGTGCCAGATGGCTGCAGGTGTGGGCAGGCAGGAATCCACACAAATGGTAGGGGACTATTGGGCCTGAGTTTCACTGGGGGGAGAAACGGGAATTGCAGTTTGCTGCAGAGCCCAGCAACATTTTTGTAAGAGAGTGTGTGACAAATGCCATCCTAAGGAATGCAGCCGGGGTACAGGTACTTGCCACAGCTGGTGAAATCAAAGTGGGAGTGGAAACAAAGGCATGTGGTAAACATGGCCACCAGAAGCTGATATGACTTTATTCAGCATAAGATTTAAGGACTTCACCTTTGCTTCAAAGACATTGAAAGAAGGAACTCTTGCTGTTCTCTGAACCTCTTTGTGAACTTGTAGAGTTGAGTTAGGAAATAGACTGTTGGGATACCTGAGGGAAGATTCATCCTCCATGCTGAATAAAGATGTGTACAGATTGTATCAGGCCAGCTGCATGGCTGACAGGGATGTTACCAGGTAGCTGTCTGCCCAGCCAGGAATCCAGGAATTGCTCTGCCAATAGCTATCAACAGTAACTGGAGTTGAAATGCAGCAATATCATGAAGACTCTTCATGGTGATCAGTTTCTTGTTAGTATGCTCATTTGGGAAGAAAAATGGTGTGTTAATGTAATTTCAAATAAAAACAACATCCAATCAGTAGACAAGACACTGCTGGTGTTGTATTCTGTGTTTGTGGTCTGGAAAGACTTCTATCGTAAACATACAAACAGTGCTGATTATGCTGTGGATTTGCCAGTGAGGAAAAACAGTTTTATTTGATTACACAGATTTAAAACCTTGTTAATAAAGGAAGTTGTTCAACAGACTGAGCAGGTCAAGACTGAAGGCTGCTGCAATATTATTATCGTAGACAAAGATTCTGTCTCAGTTCATAGATGCTGGAGTTATTGTTGCTGGCCAACATTGTTTAGAAGAAATTAACATCTCTATCTTACACCCACTTTCAGTTAATGCACTTGGCTCCTCTTCATTTATTAGCATCTCCTACTTCACAGTTGCCTTGTGTCTTTCTTTTACTTCTATTATTATGGCTTTTATTTTGCTGTCTTGTTTGTCTCAAGGTTGTTTCCCATGTCAGGTTTGACATTCCTTCAGTGATTAGAAGAATGTTGTACTGATGAGTCCCATATGGGTATTCAGAGAAGCAAGACTTTCCTCTACTTTTGCTAAGTATATTAGGTGTAGGCTGTCTCCTTTCATAATGCTGTTTCCCTGTCATTTAAAAATGAGATCTGTGGCAGCACAAGGAGACTCTTCCCTTTTCACTTGAATATATTTTGATTTTCCACTGGCACTTCACATTCAATTTGCGTCTTGAACATCATGTAAGTCATGACATCCCCACATAAATCAGGACAAGAATGTGTTTAATTAAAGAGATAAGTAGGTCTCTGGGGACAAGGTCTTTTATACTGCTAGCTGGCAGATGTACTTTCCAGGTCCTCCTCCATGTTCCTGTTGGAAGAAGACCCTGCAGAATGAGGCACTGTGTTATACAGGAACTAATAAGAAAGCGATTTACTCTGAAGTGAAACAAACACTGTATGTAAAATCCATGCGATACTTCAGCACAGCCAAATTTGAAAGTAGAAAGGAATGCACAGCTTTTATTGAAATCACATTGGTCTCAGAGGGAATGCAGGGGGAACATCAGCACAGCGCTAAGGAATTCCATTCATGGAGCTCTTCAGTGTTTGTTAGGGTTTGCTTGTTTTTTGGATGCTCAAAGCAAACCATGATCTTTGCAGTGGAGTTTCAGTTTTTGCTGGTTTTTTGTTAAAAACTTTACTTTTTTAGAGAGTAGATAATTTCATAAAATATATCTCAAAATGTCAGGTGATGCTTATGACTTCATTAGGAAGATAAGCATCATAATTATTAGAAAATACATCTTGCTGGGTGAGACTCAAGAGAAAGCCTGATGGTCTGAATTCATCCATCAAAGGAATTATTATTTCTCCACTGAATGGGGAAAATGTAATTACACCTTTTTATTTTGCCGGTGAAGTTTCATGGGCAGGTTTAATGACGGTATGTGCATGCCAGGTGAAGCCTCATAATTTGGGTGTGACCTTAAAATACAGCCCTCTGGCTGTGTAGAGATCTTCACAGGAGTCTGTAGGTGGGGTAGAAAGTGGACTGACTCAAATACCCCTCAGAGATGGCTATAGGATATATATTTATGGTTTGCTTCACTGATTGTTAAACACCGTGCTGTGTTTGGAATTGCATGGGCCACAAACGGCCAAGGTGGGCAGTAGGAACACTCCCTCAGCTGTCTGATGCAGGTGTTTAGTGTCCTGAAATAGATCAAAATTCTGGCCTTCTTCCAGACAGGAGACCTTCCAAAGGCCGTGGATGTCTCTGCTGAGGTGTCTGTGCTGCCAGGTGGGCTCTGCACACTCACCTGTTCTCCAGGGCTTGCATTGCTCAGTCCACTGAAGAACAAACCCGCTGTTTAGTTCAAAAGCAGAAACAAACCCAAGTCCAGAGCCTGCAAAACAGTCTGTGTACAGCTGAGGGGCTCTGGCTGAGCCAGCCCATCTGTCAGGGTGCTTGGTGTGCCCTTACCTGGCACTGTGGTGTGCAGTGACCCAGGCACTGTCCAGCCTGGTCGAGGCAGCTGCAGGGTAGGGCAGAGTGACCCAGGGCTGGGGGGACTGGGCTGTTCCCATAGAGCAGCCAGTGTAGAGGAGCTGTGCACTGAGTGTGCTCAAACAAGGCATAGAAATCCTTTTACTTGGACTTGTAGAGTCCACATGGCAACTTTAATTGCACTGATTACAAATTATGGTGTAAAAATTGCATTCTGGAGGTAGGCAGAGTATTCAGTGTAATCCTGTGCTACAGTGTTGCTGTCAAACAAAGTAGTAGTTGTGGAGATTTTAAGCTTTTTGTTTTATAACCAACTGTTGTACCACCAATAGAAATGTGTTTTCACACTCTTGATAGATGATGTGTAAACTCTGAAATAACTAAAACCAAAATTTCTCAACACAGAGCAAGTCAAAGCCAAATCAAAACAAGCAGTTTGAAAATTTTACAACAGTGAATGCAACACATTTAATTGCTAGCAATTTCCACAGAGCATCTGCCAAAGTTAAAACAATATCAGCTTTTATTTCTACGGAATTAAATGCATTGCTTTCAATCTGGAAAGACAGACCTTTTCTGCCTTTGTTTGTTGGTAAATTAGGTGGAACATCATAAATCACTCGAGCTGTTCTGTTGTATCTGGAGTAATCTCTGGATAAGCAGCAGTCTGTAGTCAGTAGAACCCAGGGTCTGAGGTGCGCTCAGAACTATGTTAATTTGTAGTCAGTGCTGCAGGTGTGCTTTTTTTTTTTACCCTTTTCATTGACTGAGGACACATTTTATCTGTCAACGTGATACAAAGGTCTGGTATTTTACTTGGTCTGTCACTCCCTGCCCTGCCAAGGTATTGAACAGAAACAGCCTCGACCCTGAAATGTGTCCACACAGTGATTGAGCAGGGGTGAGGCCAGGCCACACCTCAGTTCAGCTGTTTGTTTCAGGAGCAGGTTCCCGGGAGGGTTCCCATAGCTTGAATAGCTTACTGGGACAGCCCGTGTCATTGTCCCAGCTCCATGGAGCCGCTGCTCCCCAGCCACAGGCAGGGCTGTGCCAGCAGGCTGCAAAGGGCTCTCTGCTTGCTGACCCCTGCCCTGGGGGGCTGGCAGGCAGTGGTGGCCCTTAGGTCACCCTCAGACAGGGGGCACAGGCCGTGCTCACTCTTGGGAGCTTTGCTGCCCACCTGAGAAACAAAAGGTCCCTCAAGCTGGTTGTGTCATGGTCAGCACGGTGTCACTGCACTGCCCAACAGCCTGCCCTGCCAGCACTGCCAGCAGCCCTTGGAGCCTGGCAGGGGATTCAGCTGAGTGCCAAGGGCACGGGTATCATGCAAAAAGATGTTGTGGAATGCACAGAGACCTCAGTGAAATTGTTGGGAGGCTTCACAGGAGAGCAGAGCTGCAGGGTCCCCTCAGGACAGTGGGTCTGTCACCCTGCTAGCACAGTCCCTGCATCACGGACATCCTTTTGTGAAGCTCTCTTTTTCCTATGCTGTGGTGATTGGAAGGCTGTTCCAGAATATGACAGCTCTAAGAGTTGTAATTTACATCCTAAATGTGCTCACACCTGATTTAAAGCCATATATTTTCATCTCTAAGTTAAACAGCTCTTTTTCCTTCCATGTGTTTGCCTTTACCTACAAGCAAGTATATCCCTGTTCTGTCTTGATCTTTGAAAATGAGCAAGTGAGAATAAGAGGTTCTTGTCTTGTTAAGCTTAGGAAGAAACAAGCTTTAAGTACTTTTAGACCAGCTTGATTGTTAAGAAGGTTTTAATGTGCACCACAGCTTTGTTTACATTGAAGTGTATCTAGTGCACAGCAAGCAAACTAGCTGAACAGAGAGCATGCATTGAACATCTGAAATGATGCGTGCTTTCTTTAATTTTCTAAGAATACAGTTAAGCTCTACCCATACATAGTTAGGTTACAAACATTTTATAACATGTTTTGCACATGCCTTTGTGAAAGCTGACAGAGTACTTTTATGTTTTGTAAGAAACCAGAAACTGCAATACACAAGCAGTTACTCCTTTCAAATTACTGTTGGGTTTTCTCAAACAATATGTGCCCTTTGAGAAATCCCTTGAACCATGGGGTGTCTTTGATTAAAGGCTGTTTTGTTAACATTTGCCAAAGGCATATGATGCTCAGCATAAACTGAAGGTGGAAGAGTGGATGACTATGATGGGAATCAGAGATTAATTGCAGCCCTTTTAGGTGTTATTTAGTAACATGTCAGCCTACCTTACACCACTGTGGATTGGGTTGGGATTAGATACAGATATAGAACATCTTAAATATGAGACTATTATTATCTAGTATAAAAGTGATTTTGGGAGAGAGAAGAATGTGTAAAATATTTACTTTTGAGGATTGTGTGATTTGTGCTGCTGGAAGAGGAAAAACATTCTCTTTCTGCTGACTGCACAAAACCCTCTAAAAAGCAGTTTTGAGAAGATGAAGTCTTAAAGACTTTTATTCAAATGTGTCTGTCTGTGTAGGCAGCTGACTTCTGTACCTGCTAAATTGTCTTCTCAGCATATAGTGGCTAGTAATGTCTCTTCCAGATTTTGCTGGAGTATTTGAATACATCTATCTTGAAGTTTTTAAGCTTCAGGCTATTTTTTAGGATTTTCAGGTAAGCTGAAAATGAGTCACAGGGCTCATTTTCCTGGTAAGTGACACTTCCCCACCCCACAACAGGGCATTGTGTCCCTGTGTTCCCATAGGTCCTGCTGGTTTTCTTCTGCTGAGTCTGACCACAAAGGCTTCATGGCAGAGTGACTTTCCTGTGCAGTGCACACAGCAGGGCCATAGTGAAAGGAGTGGTAGGGCAAGTCTAAACCCAGTCCAAACTTGTTTGCAAATAAATGACTGACAGAGTTACAGAAGTGGCAGCAATGCTGGCATCCCTAGGTCAAAATTTTATTAAAAGCATTCCTAAGAAATTAGAAACATCTGCTTCTTTTGGTCTCCATACTCAAAGCTAGCATGTTGCATTTTTGCTGCAGTTGGCTTCTTGGTTTTGTTTGGAAATGTATGGAACAGCAGGGTTAGAATTTCCTAGACTTTGGAGTTCTGGCTTGGTAGCATAGATCTAATGAAGAGGACAGGGTGAGAAGGGAGGAAGTCTGGAGATGATCTGCCAGACCCACCTGTAATCACAATCTCTTTCACTTTTGGTAACTGGTGAGGTTTCTGAAGAGGAGGCCAGATTTAGTGTTTATGAAATTTTTTGAGAAAGAGCTGAAAGGGTGCTTGAACACACACAGGTGATAGGGAGGTCAGGCACACAAACTTCTTCACTCTAAGTCTACTGTTGCTCTGGCAGTCCCACCAGTGCCAGCAGGATGGACAGACAACCAAACACCATGAAAACAAAAGGTTTTATTAAGCTATACGTGTACATTTGTATTAGTTGTGGTGCACACAAAGAGCAGACCTCAGGGCTTTGGTTGCAAGGCACGATTTTCTGAAAGAAAATAGAAAAAAACTAGGTCATACTGTGTCTTGTGGGTTTTGCTCCAAGCCCCTGTATTTCACTATCAAAATACAACAAGCTGACTGCTATAATTGTGCTGGAGGTTGCTGGGTCTTAACACAGCCTGCTGCAAAGGCACCAGTAAATCTAGATCTGATAGGATGATACTACTTCATTTTCTGCCTTTGTGTTAAAAAAGCCATACATGTTGTCATTCAAATGGAGCTCTAGAAAAGAGCATGGATTAATTTTTTGCTGTATTGATTTTTTTTTTTTGCCTTCGTTCAGTGGTTGAGTGCAGGGAACTTTGATTCATTTCCTTTATTTCCTTCTCCTTGCTTTGTGAGGAAGGACTTAGAAAAGCAGGTGGAAGTGTAAGTGAAAAGCTCTCTTCCTTCCACAGAAAATAGGTAGCACAAAGAGCTGTGGGCTTGACTGTGTTCTCAGTTAAGCAAACAAAAAGAGCTGATGGTCTCTGTGCCATCTAGGGGCTCACAGGACACGTAGCCCTCTTGATTCCCAAGCCAGCATCAAGCAGGGACTTGAAATGTTATTTCATGTTGAACACACATTGTTCTTCATGCTTAGCTTTACACCAGGAAGAAACTGGGTGGGAGCCCATGTGCCGTGTTGGCTGTTACTTGTACTTTGCATTTCCCTCCTGGGTCCCCATTCAGTATTGTAGAGGTGTAGTCAGAGCCATCCAGCACTTCTTGGAGGTCTCCATGCTGGCTGGTTGAAGGAGGACATGGACTGTTAGCTGGGTAACACATGAACATGAAAACAGGTTACAATTTGAATGTGCACTTGAAGAGTGTTGGTGTTCCCAAGTTAAATTAACTCAGACAGAAGAAATAAAGAAAGTGGAGTAAGTTGTTTCAACTGGTGTAATTATTCTCTTGGTATTACATTTCCTGATTTTCTCGTTTTTATGTTGTTTGATATTTAGGCATTAGAGGATTGTTGAAATCCTCAAAGCTCTTGCTGGCTTGGGAGAAAGTCTGCTGTCTGAACTTCACTTTTGGTTCCAGTTCTGAGAATCACACGAGAAAAACAGAACCCTTCATACTTGATAAAAGAAAAAAAAAGAAGAAAGTTAACAGTATCAGTCTGTTCTTCATAAACCAGGGAATTTTGTGCAAGTTTAGAGACAATCGTACAGGCAAAATGTGAGCCAGTTTCTGACTTCTCTGTCATGAGACACCATGAGATGTGGCACAAGAACTCTGAGCAAAACATGTAAATCCAAACAACTTATGATGCATCACAAGATGACAGATTTCTCATGCTACAAGTATACAGATTTTTTCATCTAAATTCACATTTTCAGACTTAATTATAGCACTGAGGGGCAGAAGAATTGATAATTAAGGTTTGCTTTGATTCAGTTTTACACCAGTGACCTCAAGAAAGTTCAGCTGAACTGAATGCTTATTGATGGCCCAAAGACCTGCTGTTCTTGTTGCAATGAAACATCTCAGTGCAGAGAGCTGCAGGTATGGTAACTTGTTTAGCAGGATCCTCTGCCCCTTGTTTTGGGTGTGTCTTTTCAGCACACTAAATGTGGGTGTTGAGAGTCTGCTCGCCCCCAGCCTTGGTCTGTGCAGAGCAGGAGCTATTCTGCAGAGACTTCACCGTGCTTCTAAGGGTATGAACCAGGAGTGTCTGTGTGGAAGATTTCTCAGACATGGGCTCAGATGAAGATGATAAAAACCCCTGACTTGATTTTAGGGAGTGAGGGCAGCAGCCAGTGTTGGGGGGCGAGCTTCAGCCTTTCCAATGCAAATAAGCCCAGGATAAATACACTGCACTATGTATTGCTGGTTACAAAAATTGAGTATGCACAAACATGAGAAACAACCTGGCAGCAGGGTTGAACTGCATGGGAGGAAAGCAAAGTGTTTGTTGTGGAGATGACATCTGGGTTGGAAAGTAATGATAAAACTTCTGCTAAGAGCTGTCAAAGACTATTTTCATTTTTGCTTACTTGCTGTACTAAACAGCAGCAAAAACTTAAATAGTCATGTTTCTTCATACTGATGGACATTAAAGATAAACTTTTTCCTGGAGATAAACTGAGGCTTTTCTGCAGGGGGTGTGTTTTTGTGTGTGATATGACATAGGGAGACAATCCAGTTTTGAAACACTACATTTCAGAAATGTTGGAAACCCTGGCCTAGATACCTTACTTTACTGTGCAATTCTGTGATGGTTGTAGTGTCTTATCCTGTATAAACATACTTGTCTCTGCATGTCCATGAGATTATAGCAGAGGCCTTTCTTAGCCACTTCTTCTAAAGCTCATCAGGCTCTCTCCCATGGCAAGTGCAAACTACTTCCAAAAGTCTGCATTACTGAAGAGATTCAAGAGAAGTGTGACTGCTGCATTTGTCCTCCCCATTGAAAATGTAGTAGCACTGGAGCATTATTTCTCCACTAACTGAAAAAAAAAAAAAGTGTTGTTGCTCTAACTGGCCTTCTGTTTTATTGTGTTTTGTGTAAGTATTCTGCAACTTAACAGCATTTTTGGGAAACTTATTACCACAGCAAATCTGGATGTGTTCAGTGGGATTCCTGTAACTTACTCTTTCTAGATCCAGTGGCAGTCTGCACTTGTAGCTCAGCAGTATCTGTCCACTTCTGCCTTACACCATACCTTATGAAGTGGTATTAAATGCTGAGGCTTGCAATTGAAGGAATTAATGTTGACATCCAATGTCATCCTTACTGGAACCCCCGAATCTGTTTTTAATGGCACATGTGATGAGCTAAGTCAAATATTATGTTCTCTTTTGTCAGAGCTTTGCTGGAGAATAGTACAGGGAGGTTCCTGAAATAGCTACAGATTGACAGGAGAGCTGAGCTGGAAGGAGCCTCTGGAGGTCTCTAGTGCAGACTCTGGCTCCAAGCAGGGGGTTAGATCAGGACATTCTGGGCCTTGCTTCAGTCAAGTCAGGAAGATGTCCAAGAATGGAGATCCCACAGCCTCATGGGCCTTATTCCAGTACTTAATCATGCTCATTGAATATAATTAATACTTTTTTCACAATTGGAATATTCCTTGTTACAACTTGTAACTGTTGCCTGTAGTCTTTTCATCATGTACTTCTGAGAAGGGTGGCTCCATCATTGTAAGTGTAGTATGTCCAAAAAGCTTTTCTCATATGTTTGTGTGTGTGCAAAAACTATTGAAAGAATTCAAGCCACTTTGGGGAATGATGGGCAGTATCTGTTGCATCATCCCAGCCTTCATCCATGCCTAAAGGCAGTGTACTTTAAATTCACGATCACCCTGACCTGAGAGCATGGTGTTTCAACTGCAAATGAGAGAAGGTGAAAAATCACTCTGCCCAGGAAGCAGTTCATGGGAAATAAGAAAAAGAGTACAGCTAGTGTGCAGAATAGGATGTTACCAAGGTGTTTGGTTAGTAATACGTTAGTAAAATAAGAATTCTGAACGTTAACACAAACAGTGCTCTGTAACCGTGTCCTTCCCTTGCTCACAGGGAGAGGAAAGGAGCTGCCTGCTGCTAGGAGAGGTTCCCAGGCAAGCTGTCCTCAGAGGATTGGGGAAGGAAGGTGGAAGAATCTTGAGTCTGCACTGTAAGGTTTTGAATTCCAGCATTGTGTGGAGTGGAGAAGGACTAGTAGATCTTTCTGAGAGATGAAGTCCAGAATTTCTGCCTAGAGAGGGATGCAGATTCTGTAGTAGCATCTGCAATGTTGCTGGCTGCGTCTTGGAAGAGGGGAGCTGCTCTTTGCTTCCTGCCCACAAATCACAGAGAGTTTCTCTGGAAACCCTACTCCTTTCATTATTCCTTGTTCAAGCTGGGGTGAACCACAGAAACTCCTGTGTCTCCATGGGAAGGGAAAGTTTGTAGGAGTGATTGAGTTCTGTGCACTTCTGGGATCCTGCTCAGGCATGACAGATTGGATAACCAGTTCTTGTCTTTTCCTGGTATTAATTACTTGGAAATGGTCTGTCTCCTTCTTTTCCCCCAGTGTATTTAATTCCTGTCTCCATGTGTCATTGTTTAGCGCTGTGTGCACAGAAGTTGTAGCAGCTTGTGAAGGGAGCAGCTGCCAGCAAGGCAGGAGGGAGAATCTGAAGATGGTTGTTAGGAAGGGTCTTCAAAAAAGAAACAACAGACCCATCAGACCTTTCTTACCGTCTTTTTTTTTTTTATTTTTTTTTTTATTTTTTTGAGACGAAACAAAAATCTCTTTCATTTAATCTTGACTTTATTTGGGTAAGACAAAAAATGTCTTCTTCTCACCAGCCATACATGTTAATCTATCCTGTCTGAAACACTTCTCTTTATGGCTGAAACCAGTAAAACAAAACCATTCACTTGATTAAAGATAAAGTGTGTTCTTCTGTGCTGGCAAGTCTTGCTTTTGCAAGATTGGTTTTAATTAGGTTACATTTTTTGGTTTCTCTTACTTTATGTTACTTCATGTAATAAGATGAAGATGTATTGTTATTCTTAAAATAATACCGAGTACAATTTGGTTCTCTCTCCTTATATGGGAGATGATTGTTGCATTATTGAATGCTTAGATACCATCTGTGCAAGAAATGAACCTCAGAAAAAAACCAGCCACAAGACAAGAGGGTGCTGTGCAAAGACTGGTATATATCACAATGAAAATATTTTGATGTGGTATTATACAAACCCACAAAATATCTTATTTTCCTGTCTTCTTCCTTTCATTCATGCAAGGCTTGATAGAGAACCATGAATGACATTTTTGGAACTGGAACTGGATTCAAAAGACCTTGAGTCATACCGTAGATCACCTCACTGGAGGCAATTCCCACTTTCTGTTCTTCCTTGTGGCCGTGAAGGCAGAGTTTAACAGAGAGGATATGGGAAGGAACACACACTGGAGGAGCTGCTTTCCCTATTTTAGGGTTTGACTTGGATTTCCCATTCATTAGATATGGATATAAGGCTGTCCCCTTATTTTTCAAAAAAGCACTTCAATGCTATTTGCCTTTGAGCTTGTTACAACTCTGTACTGCAGTGGAGATGGAGAAGATTATTCTGGAACTCCTGGTCTCTATTCACTCAGTTATTATGCTGTCAATTATCTTTTTGTTAAAGTTTTGCAGAGTAGTTATTATTTGCCCTAATGAGAGTGCCAGTGGAGCTGCTTTAAAAATGCTGTTAGAGTAGTCCTTTTCTTTGGTTAAATTATTCATGTGGTTCATGATTCCAGTAAATGGCAGTAGGAGAGAGGGATTAGACATGAAAAAAAAATAATGGAAGTCTTAAAATTCATAACTGCCCTTTGTTCTGGATATTTACTGTGTATGTGAGTGGCATCGTTTGACATTATAGAATGTGTCCAAAGCAAACGAAAGGGAGAAATATGCATCAATGTACTGATGAGTGACAACATGCAGAGTGGTGCACCTTAATTGCAAAGATCTGCAAGACTGCAGATTCCTTACAGCATATATTAATTGGCAAGAATTTCTGGCCGAGGAGAAATAGATATGTCAAGCAATTACATTTTTTCTGTGTATTAGTAGCAGTAGTTTTCCCTAACGTATTTGTTATGTGCCCACAGATTTCTTGGGGATTCCAGTTAAATACAGATTCTGATTCTCTTGTATATAAGAACATCATTTTTTACATGTGAGATGTGATATTGTAATAGGTGGATTAAATAAGATATGAAGGTAATAGGTAGCCTACAGAGTATTAAGTGACTGAACATAAAATAGCTAACTGGATTATTATGTAATTAATGGGTTTATTCAGCCCAACCAGTGGGAGCAACACATTGAAGAGAGTGGTAGTTTTTAGTCATTATTCAGTGGATAAAACTTACAACTCTATGAACAAAGGACGTGAGGCCTAAGGTACAACATAGGTGTTGCTAAATCTAGGAGGTAGTTCTTGATGCACTTCATTTTGTTCTACAAGCATCCTTTTGAAATCTGGTCCTTCCTTCTTTAGAAGGATGGTTGGAACAAAACCTTACTGCAGTCAGTGGAAATACTATCATCACTGCACACGTGGCTGTAATTTGAAATGCACTTCTCTAAAAGCTTACGTGAAGGAGTTTTCCAGCCTTGCACACAGAAAGAAACTTCTTTGTGTGTTTATTCACTGTGGCCATCATGCTGGAAGGTTGCAAAATGTAGCTTTTGGCTTCATTTCAAGTTGTGACTCACTTTAACACCGGTGATGCCAGTTAAGTATCTGCAGAGATAGAAGATGTGCTGTGGACTCCAGCTGCACCTGATGTTACGGTCTCTAACAGCACCAGAACTGCTGGTTGATCCACTGACAGCTCTTAAAGATTGTTCATATACTTTCTTATGTTCTACAGATTTATCTCAGCCTAAAGCCTCCCCAGAGCAAGGATGCTGATTCTCCTGGCCTTCATTATTGTGTTTCACATAACCTCAGCAGCGCTGCTGTTCATCTCAACTATCGACAATGTGAGTGTCATTTCTTCTCCTTGTCCCTCAAACACACTGGGATTTCTTTGCTTCATAAAAATGGAGATTGTCTTCTCTAGTCTTCAACTTGTTTACTGAGAGGACCTCAGTTTGTTAGGCACACTGGTGTTCTAAGACCTTTCTGTAACAAAAATGCCTTGGATATGCATGTTGCTGCTGGATAAGGCTGTCCATGGCATCATGCTGTAAGTTCAAGGCAACAGATCCCCTCCCCTGGGAGAGACTTGGCCAGGGAGGCTATTTACAGGGTGGAGCCCTGGGATTTGATTCAGCTGGACATGAAGCAGGGAGGGGGAGAAAATCCACTGTCCTTTCCTGTCAAACGTGAAGTCAAACAGCTCGTGATTAATGTGTGGGGATAATTTCAGTCAAGGTGTGCATTGCCTCACAAGTATTTGTCCAAGATGCCCAGATAAATCATGAGAAATACCATGAATGTATCTCTGTCCATTAAGTTGAAGTAGCTTCAGCACAAAGCTTTAGAATATTTTCTGTTGCATTGTTTTCAAATTTCCATTTTATTTTTGTGATCAAAAAGAATTTACCTTCCAATTTATATCTAGCTTTTAATGGAGTTCTCCATTTTCCAAAACAGCCCACTATCCTGATCAGAAGTCTGTGCACTGGAATCTGTCTATGAGGTCTGATGTATGTACAGGTTTTGATATTAAAAACTCTGCTGCTGAAAGTACTGTTTAGTGAAGACCATGCTCCAAGTGAGATTATGTGTTACCTACAACTGTTTATTGCAAAAGTGTACAAACTCAGGTGTTACATTTTAGTCAGCTGGTTGATTGTTCCATGGAAGTAGGTCATTATTCGAGCACTGGAGCAGGTTGTCTTACCCTGCTCCTTTGAATATTTAGAAAGCAAAGACAATGAGCAAAGCAACCTAATCTTATTTCAAATCTGCTACATACAACCCAGTTTACTGCAGAAATAAAAGCCTATGCACTCTGCTTTGTGTCATTAACGACCTTTAAACATTTAAAAACTTAAACTTTACATCCATCTTCTATTAGACTTTATATTATGTATCTCTGTATTATATAGAGCTCAGAGCTGATAAATAACACATTGAACTTGGACCGTAAAATACAAATGAATGACAATCTGAGAAAGTAATTATTTTTCTTAAAACAGTGTTCTGTTTATCCATATGCCTACTACCATAATATATTATAGTTTTAACTGCAGTATTGTTTGCAAAGCTGCATAGTAAGCTTTGAGGCTTCTGGAATGTCTATTTAAGCAGCAGATCCTACCAGGAATCGTATTTAAAAGTCATATTTTGTGCAGCTCTAGTCAAAACAAAGGCCTGGGTAGCTATTGGAATGGGAATGGGTTTCCTGAGGAAATGCCACTTGTGGAGTGCTTGTCATTTTCCAGGCTACTGTAAAAATCTGCTCAGATGCTGCAGTACCATTTTGCCTTGAATGTTAAAACCTGAAAATAGAAATGCCACAGGAGGATCTTAATTTGTCAGCTATTACCAGACAGATGCCATAGTGTACCTCAGCACAGCTGCATTGCATTGAGATTAATCACTTCAGTGGCAGGAACCAGAACATCTATAAATGCCTTCTGTTTCACAGGTGATGCTATTTCCTGCAAATTAGCAAATGCTGTTCCTTCAGAGAGGTGTGCATCCTAAACAGGGTCTGGGTAAACAAAGCACATCTTGTCTAGGTGTCTCAAGGAGTGAGTAATCACTGACTATACAAAATTTCTGCCCAAACAGTGGAAATCCCTTGTGCTTTGGGATGTTTAAGAAGCCCTTACCTACTTCACAGAGGTCTAAAAGGAGAATGATGTGTGGATAATTATATACCATTTATTCTGAAATGCCATGAGATCTCACATTTCATTTGAGTGGTTAAGTATCAAAAATAAACAGAAAATTGTTACAGCTGATGTATCGAATCAGTAGACACTCGGACAACAAAGGAGTTTTGTGGGTTTTGTTTGTTTTTTCTCCCTGTAAGAGCCCTTTACTTTTATTTTGCAGGCCTGGTGGGTGGGAGATAACTTTTCTACAGATGTCTGGAGAGTGTGTACCACAAATAGGAGCACTTGTATGGCTATCACTGATGAGTTCAATGGTGAGTGTCTCTCCATGCCTGTGTCTGTGTTCCTTCAGCAGATCTGGTGAAATTGCTATGAAATTTACAGGGGCAATTTTATAGTTCTTCAAAAATCTGCATGTCTTAACTAGGCAGGTCTTCTAAAAGCTTTAATACTGGTTTTTCATTTTGGAAAGGCAACTGTTCTAACAGGTTCTGTGAGAGGAAAGCAGAAAGCTCTGTCATGTGCACTTAGGAGACCAGTGCAAGAGAGTAAACACAAACTACAAACAAGTTCTTAGAATATTAGGTAGAAACAGTGAAGTCATCTGAAGTGATAGAATTTGCCTCAGAATTTAACTTGCAGAGAAGAACCTAAAGATACTGTGTACAAGAATGGGGGAAAAAGTGGAAGAAAACACAAGCTGGAGCTTTCACAAGGAAATGAAATGTCTATGTTAATAGACAGCATAGTGTAATATCCTGCTTTACAAAAACTGAAAGTATTCTCAAATATTCTGTTTATTTCTCTACTTTCAGTCTGTGCGTACATTCAAGAGGTAAATAATTTGAAGAAGTCTGTACCCATGAAGTAATTTTGTTTCCCTAGCATCAGGTTGGTTTAGGGCCTGTAATGTGCAGTGAGCACTCCACACGGTATTTCAGCTACCCAGATTTAAAGGTTTGCATTTGTTCTCTGTATTACTGTGTGTCCACTGCAGTCAGGTGCCCACCCTGGGGAGGTGAGGGGTGGCTGCTCCCAGAGCTCCTGCCTGCAGCGTGGCTCTGCTGGAGGAGAGCTCAGCTGTGTGGCCCAGCCTGCCTACACTGGCTGCAGATTTACACAGCTGCACATGGTTACAAAGGTATTGGTTGCTTTAGCTCCCACTTACAGGGAAGTAATGGACAGGATGAAAAACCTGAATGAGAGGAATCTCTAGTGCCAAGGGTGGACATCATGTCTGGCTGCACCTTCCTCAACAGAGCTGTCTCCAGGTCTGGTGGGAGGCTGGGGTCTGCATCTGGAAGCTGTTTGGGACAGCTGGCAGTTTCACTGTGCTTCGAGGACATTGATGGCAGCAAAGGGTGGGGTGTGGCAGAAGTCTCTTCAGTGTTTTCACTCAGTTTGATGAGAAGCTTTTAGAGGTCTTTAAGCCACTGGCTGTATTAATACCAAGGAAGCAGAGGAGAATCAGCCTCTGCAATGCACACACACGCAGCACAACACACAACTGCTTTGCGGCATCTGCTGAACGCCTGCTTAAGGAACGTGGCTCTGCCCCTTTACGCCTTGCAGGAGAAGGCAAAGAGAGAAACTATTTTTAATCAAGGCTGCTTTATTTTTGCAGAGTATCAATCAATTCAGGCTGTTCAGGCCACCATGATCCTGTCTACGATTTTCTGCTGTGTGGCATTTCTGGTTTTCATTCTTCAACTCTTCCGTCTAAAGCAAGGAGAAAGATTTGTGTTAACCTCTGTTATCCAGCTCCTGTCATGTGAGTGATTTTTCAATCCTTTTGACTTTAATGATATTTTTGTGAAAGTAGGAAAGCAGAAAAAGCTGCATGAGACTCTGTAGTGCTCTTGAGGCCATAGCTTATCCTTCATAATTGTTTAAACAGGGAAGTGCACCATTCTGTGATATACAGACAGTTAAAACATGTATGTCATCATTGCTCAGGATAAAGTAATTTGAACTTTGAAGGGAAAGAATTTGAGATGCTGAACTTCTTGAACATACTAAATAACTCTCTAATTGTTACAGGCAAGCACTCACTTCTATTTTTTGTCAGTCTTAAAAATTACCCAGATGTTCAGAATAGTTTTCTGTTCACTGCAAATGACATAGATACACAACAGCACTTCAAATTTAAAGCGTGCCAAATAAACTGAAAATATGTCTTGAAATGCTTCCAGTTTAGTTTGAGGATGGAAAACGAGCATCTGCAAAGAAAGGACATTGGTGGAAGCAGCTGACAGAAGAGACCGTGAATAGATGTGTGTACTGATAATGTTTTAAGATGCTGACCTTTATTATTTTCTTCCTCCTGCAGGTCTGTGTGTTATGATTGCAGCTTCCATTTACACAGACAGGCATGAAGAACTGCACCAGAGCCGTGGATATGTAATGGAAGTTTCCAAAGGCCAATATGGCTATTCCTTTGTCTTAGCTTGGATTGCCTTTGCCTTTACCCTGATCAGTGGAGTGATGTACTTGGTATTAAGGAAGCGTAAATAAATGTCAGCACCTAGTTATTTCTGTCACTGCAGTACAAAACCAAATTCCAGTAACCATTTTGTATATAATCATTTACATGGTTTTGTAGTAAAGGTATTGTTTCTCTAAAAATGTACTGTGTTCTTGATATGAAACAGAATTAAAAAAAAAAGAAGGCAGGTGAAATGAAATGCCTGGCACCTCCAGGTCAGGGGTCGGAGCAAGACAAAGCCAAGTTGTTTCTTTTACATATTTCATCATCATAAATGGTTTTCCTTTATTAGACATTAACAGTTTGTTCCTGGCCTCTAGTAGATTACAAATAAAGCCCATACAAATTAATTTGTTAGCAATATACTAACTGTATTCCTGGACCAGATATCCCTTTGAAATATGTTCAGTAGAAGGGTGTGTAAAAAACCAAGGCCCAGATGACAATGAAAAGCAAACAATTCTGAAGCCCAAAGCTGCACTCAGAGCGTCTGCCCTGGCGCAAGACCAGTGTTCTGCTCTTTATAATGTGCAGTAAGTGTCATCAAGTTTTTATTAAAACCACTTGCTTTGCAAAAGTAAACAAGCCCTTTTTGTACTCCAGCAAATGTTTCTCTTGATTGTGTTTCACATTTAATTTAAGCACACAGAGCCTTTGGTGGGAGCACTTATCAGCCAATTCCCTGTTCAGGCTGGGCCCAGCACAGCTGGGGCAGTGAGGAGCTCCCCACCCCAGTCCTGGATCCCTTCAGCTTAGCCTTGGGCAGCCTTCCTGGGAGGGAGAAGAGGGAAACAGAAAAGAATTACTGGACCCACATCTGCAGATTTCTAAGCAGACTAGTGATCAAGCAATGCCAAATTTAGGTTTTTACAGCTTAACTCAACATGTTTATTACACTGGGCTTTTATCACGTAGTGATTTCATGGTTAATGTGTCCTGCACAAAAGCATTCCCTGAGTCTGCCCATTAGGAAATTGGCCTTTAAAAAATTCATTTTAAATTCCTTTGTGGATTTTACTGGAACTAAACACTGCTACTAAACAAATCAGAGTGCAATTGCTATGCTTATGAATTCCAGGATAGGTTTCAAGATAAAATGACTTGGTGGTTTTTATTTTTCAGTAATTTTGGGAGCTAAATCTTTGCTCTAATACCAGGCTTAACTGCTCAACAGTGTAATACTGCATTTGGCTGATGGTGATTTTGGAGAGATCAGTGTGGAGAATGAATGAAGTGGCCTGTTCTGATTAGTCACAGCTTTGATGCTTAAGTACAGATTTGACTTTTGAAAAGCTCTAACAATTTATTTGTTTATTTCATATTCACTACAGCTGACCCAATACAGAGGCAGTAAAAATGTAAATAGGTTTGAATGAGGTATTACACAAAGAAGAAAAAGTTCAGTATCATAAGGCAGTGTAGCTCTAATGAAGTTAATAATTACTACATTAGACATCAGATAATGAAATTCTATCTGAGTTCTTCAGATTTATCCTTGATTTATCAGAAGGTAAAAGTCCAGGTGCATAGCTTTTTAGGAACTGTCTCCAGCACGAGTGACAGATCATGTAGTTCCATCTTCATTCCTTCAACATCCTGTAATGCTTTGGCATGTGCTGCTTTACTTTTGGGAGCAAAGAAAGCCCAATAAGACTGTTAAAAAATTAGGATGAGCAAGCAGGACATCACAGTAAAAGTAATAATAATAGTTAAAAACCCACACCAGTTTGAAGAAAAGGGATTCTTCCCAGTCTAGCATCATGCTAGTATTTTGGCAGGCTTTTTTCCTCTTAGTGGGAGTGCTCTGAATTTCAAGAATTATTACCCTACTTTTTAAAAAAGTGTTTCTATAATTTGCTGAATACATTTCAGGTTCAAAACCTGAGTTCTTGCTAGCAAGCAGAATTTGTCTTAAATAAATAGATGCAGGTTTAAGGATGAAAGTAGATAAACTGTTAGCTAGGCATTTTGCTACATTTACTAAAACATGAAACAATAAGGGAAAATTTCAAGCAAATATGGATTAAAGCTCTAATATCTAGATGACAGTCCTGAAGAACTCTAAGTTAATCTTTTATGCCACTGACTTGCAGAGATGCTTCAGTTTCTTGCCTTGATAATGCTCAGGTCATTTGTAGAGCAAATATTTAAAATAAAGATGTAGATATATATATGAACACAGTTTAATTCCACAGTAAAAGCTCTGTCCCTTTAATAAAGTGAAAAGCACAGACACAACAAATACTCTGATGCACAGAACCTCCACTTGTGTACAAGCACCAGCATGTGCATGATGCCACACAGAAGAGATAGGAATGTTCTGCACAAATGAACAAATCAGTCTGAAGTAGAGTTGCAGCAGGACAAACATATTTTAGGGGTTTTTTTTCTACCTTATATGCCTTTAAAATATACAATTTTCTATACTCTATATATTCTGAAAATGTACATGAAAATAAAGTTAAAACAAATTCTTGTACTGTATTAGCAAACTCAATACATTAGCAGTCTGACCTTGTGTTTAAGTTTGGGATATATTACCATGATGTTGGATGAGAAATAGTTGAGTTTTTGTGTGAACAGGTAAAATTAAATTCTTCCTTCCTGTAGTAGAACCAGAAGCTGATTACTTTGTCCTTTGTTGAAGACCTTTCAGGGTAAGCAGAGAAAAAAATTAGTGTGTTGAAGTAAATGTATGGTGTCAAGAGAACATCTTGAGTAATGCAAGATCCACTGATGCTCTGAGGAGTTATTACCTATAAGGTTTTTTTAAAAATTTGCATCATTTGCAGAAACAGTCATATATTTTAAGATGAGGTTGAGTGCCTTGACTTAACTTGAGGTTGAGTGTGTGAGCAAATAATGTGAGAAACAAGCCAGTGACTTCTGTATCTGCTCCGGTCCAAGCTTTGGATGTGCAAATCACACAGCACACTTGGGTTTGTACAGATCCATTCAAAACGCTCCCCCAACTTCACATAAGTAATTTCCAAAAACCCCATGAAACTTCTCCTTTGTAATCATAAGGAATAAAAGGAAAAAGTCCAAATTATTGAAATATTCACTATCAGCCGTGAACCTGCCTTTATGCTTTTCACCCAGCAAGTAAACATCTGCAGCACAGGAAACAATCTTGCAAAAACAATCTATAATATTTGTGTCAAGATATTTTTTTTTAATGTTTGTTTTTACTTATGTGTTCTGTTCAGAACAAGAGATGGGCATTACTTTGCTATACTGTATCTTTAAAAAGTATTGTAAGTGATAGGATCTGTGCTGCTTCGGCATTAACTAGTTTTTTACCCCAGCTACATCAACAATTAATTTTATGTGGTTCTTAATGTGTTCAAAATAATGGAGGGACTGCTTGACTTGTTCTGTTCTTATCTTCGGCATCGTGGAAGTTTGTGCCATTTAGCTAAACAGACCAAAGAAAAGAATTCTTCCTGTAATTTCTAAAGACAAGAATAAAATGAGCCACTACCTTTCCAAACACTAAAGACAGCTAAGAATCCTAAAGTCATTGAAATAAAATAATGACATTGAAAATTTTATTTTCCATTTCTTTTACATGTGCAATAATCCTCTCTGAAGTAATAAGATGAAAGAAAATGAAATGCAGAAGTAAAGTTTTAAAACAGTTTTAAAAAGAAGACTTGTGTTTTCAAGGCTGTAGAATCAAGCTTACAGAATTAATGGAGTAACATGACAGACTGTAACAGTAAGAAACATGAAGTTAATACTGTCTGTTAATAATGCTTTGACATGAAACTCACTGCAAGTGTCTGGGACTTACCAGCAGTAGCAGACACTTGGTAAGGTACTCTGAGTGTCCTAGAGGGTTTTTTAAGCAGTTATAGATTGCGTTATCACCAAATAGTCTAGGATATGAGAAGATCCACAAAGTAACTGTTTTGGAGATGATAACCTGTGATAAACAGCGAGGCACTGGAAGTGGCAAAGCCTTTATTTGCCTGTTTTCTTCCAGACTGAAGCAGAATTATTACAAAGGTTTAATGGAACAGACACAGCTGATAACTGCATAGGGAAGCACATTTGGATCAGTCGGTGTAAGGGTCCATGACCCTTGGATTTTGTCATGAGCCTCTTTTAGTTTTGAGATTCTGAGAAGGGTCTTTGAACCCTTCAGGAAGCACAGCACAAAGGTGTGGATACCTTGGCAAGATGTGGATTCCTGGAGGCAAACTGGCTATTGCCTGAAAGTCTAGGCACTGGGACAAAACCAGTTGTTAGTGCACCAACCAAAATAAACCACTTACACTACTTTATAGTCATAACTTCATTTAAATCTAGAAATCTTCATTTAAATCTATAAGCTGAATTGGTCCTGTCTGTACAGTTTCCAGACTAAGAGCACTGGCCCAGACTGCCTGACATTCATGAATTCATATTCAGCATCCTGTTCACCTTTGGTTTCTGTCTGTCCAGTTGGATTTGCCCAAGGTAAAAAACCCTCCTGACACACTGGCAGTAGGAACTTAGCATCACCTTGTGCTATCAAAAGGAGGGCTGAGGAAATTCCCATTGCATTCAGAGGGAATTTGTTTATCTTGGATCACTACTGCACTAACTCAATTTCTAAAGTGTTCTTTTTAATCCTTCAAAAAAAAAAATTAGCTCCAAAATGTCAAAAAGCTGTGCATGTACTTAGTTACTTAGTTTTAAGACAGGTTTACATTGCACAGATGAGTAAAACTGCAGGTGCCTTAATGAAATTAAACTGCTGTAATAAATGTCAGCAAGTATGAAACAATGCCAGTGATACCCAAACTATATCATATGGTGCAGGTTTTGGTGCATTTTACTGCTGCTGCTTGAGAAGAAAGCTTTTGTCCCATTTCTCCTCAAAAACCTGCAAAAGTGAAACTTTCTAACAAAGCTTGTGCTGCTGTCATAAATGCTAAAGTTCAGAAAACTTCATTTAAACCAAGCAGGCAAATATTGTTATAAAGGAAGGGGTAGGAATATATGTGCACTGATTCACTGGCTCAATTTTCTTAGTATATTATCAGCAAGAAGTAAAAAATGTACCATATTGAGAGGTACATTTTTTGTTTTCTTTTTAGCACAAAAATCTTAGGTTTAAATTATCAGTATTGAAGATTTAAATATGCTTTGGAAATTAAAAGCCTAATAGCTCTTAGGGTAAAAGTTTAAATCCTTTTGTCAGATAATGTTTTTACACATTTTTAGGCCTGACAGATTTGGAGGGGGAGGGAAGGGAAAGACAAAGTAGAGAATAAGGAAGATAAAAGGTGAAGGATGGCTGGAAAAGGTTTTGGGGCTAGGGGATTCTGTGTGTTTATTTCTGACCGTGGTGTCCCCTGGCCTTTCTCACTTGCTTTTATAAAAGGATGTTTTACTGTCCCAATCCCGTTCCAATGGAGCCTCCTGGTGGCCAAAGAGGAGCCTTCGGCAAAGCCCAGCTTGTCGCCGTTCCTTTCCCTTGGCAAGGTCTTAAAAAAGCTGAACTTTCCATCCACTCCTGAACATCCTGCAGTATCCACAGTTTAAAAAGTGGCTCAGCTGTGGCCGTGGGAGGTGCAATTCTATTTACAGTGTAAAATTTCGTGTACTTTTCCTCAGTGGCTATTAAGCAATATTATTTAAATGGGTGTTTTTAAAGATTTTTTAAAAAACAAACAGATTTTATAAGCATGTATCAGTAGAAGTGGGGTTGAGTTTAAATGGGTGTTTTTAAAGATTTTTTAAAAAACAAACAGATTTTATAAGCATGGGGTTGACTTCTCATTTGGTGTGGTTGTTTCCTCGTCCCTGTCCTCTGGAGGGAGGTAACAGCACTTGTGTCTCCCCAGTGTCCTGACCTGAGGTCAGACTTTGATTCTGTCTCCCTTAGCAATTGAGTTCAGAGTAGTAGTGCAGTTTTTTTGCAGGGAATGCCCTGATTATTTCAATTTTTTTCATGTAGGGTCAGCTCTTAAAGCACCGATTGCATGTATATATTAGATACCTTTCAAAGGAGAGGAAACCAGAAGATCTGCTGCAAATGAATTTTGATGCCTGTTGAGATTGTGCTCTGAATGTGCCCCCAGGAGCTCTGGAGAGGTGACAGGAGTGCTTTGGGTTCTCACGGGAGGTGCTTCATTCCCTGCTCCAGTGATCAGATCCCTGCATCTGGGCAGCATTTGCTGGGCCAGCTGTGCAAGAACCAGAAAAGAAGGAAGTTTGGCCCAGCACTCTGCCCAATCCCCCGTGGCAGAAATTGGCTGGAAGAATGGGGTGTGACAGTGGACTGAGCAGACTGAGCACTTCCAGACTCTTTTCTTTTCTCCCAGAGTGCTGAGGTGGTGTGTTTGTCCCACAGGCTGTACTCACTTCAGCAGAAGCTGCCAAAGTCTGTTGGCATAATGTTGTACTTTGGGTAGGTCACTTATGCTTTTTGGTTCATCATATTTTAGCATAATGCTCCATCTTCTGGGCAAGAGGTGACATTTAACAGGCTTAGAATGTCTCATTAAACTATGAATCCTATTCAACATTTTATTAGAGAAATTTCTTTGTCACTCATCCACTTTGTCTTCCCTCCTTTCCTGCTATAGATTGGCTTTTGATTCTAATTAGCCAAACATTTTTTGTTTGCTCTTTTTTTAGAGTGGTTTTTTAAAATACAGGGGATCCTTTTTTTTTTTTTTTTTTTTTTTTTTTTTTTTTTTTAAGTATGACCTCTCTAGCCAAGAGTTTTAATGATTGCAGTTTTAAAGAGTGCCAGAGTGTTCTGAATTTTCATTAGTCAGGAAGAAGATGATTGTCAGTTTCCAGTCAGTTCAGAAAGTCACAATGTGAAAGAGGAAGCAAAAGCAAGCATAGCTAAAAACGTAGATGTAGGCTACCAATTAATGAGTGAGTCAGTGCTACCCTTCTTAAAGGACCAAATCCCAAAGTTTTCACCATTTTTGTAGTGAAAATTTCAGCTCTGATCCCATTTTAAACCAAAGTCTGTAGTTGGGTTTTAAAGTAATTTTTTTGAAGCTAGAATGATCCTCAGAGGCCCCAACATCACTTGTTCAGTCCAGAATTGACATATTTATAATGGTCTGCCCTGATCCATGGAGAAAAACAGAAACAATAACAAGATCAAATCTTAGTACATAAATTTGCTGGAAAGAACATTTTAAATAAAATTGAATGCATTTCCTAAATGTTACTATAGTTCACCTATGCTGAAAAAAGGTCCCAAAACAAAATTAATTTTCCAACAGTAGTCACAGACAGTTCTAAACATTTTCCAAATCCATATTAAAAATGTGGGAGATTGTGTGTGCTGTGCTTCACCTTTGTGTCAAACAATTGACAACTGTAACGACAAGCAGGTCATCGAGAATGTAAGCAGCATCTACTCCATGCTGTTCTGTACATACACTTCTGTTCTCAAGCTGAGTTTAACTCAAAAATTTGCTGAAGCCGCGGTTCATCAGGCTGATAACGGGAACTAAGTTCTGACCTGCTGTTGTGAAAAATCTGCAGAATAACTGGGATTCCCTTGGTAGGTCCATCAGGTGGTGCACTTGCTGCATGGTCTGGATACAAGACTTTTCTTAAAAAGCTGGAAGCAGGGTGTGAAAGGAGTCATCTCTTATTTTAGTGAGAAACAGCTCAAAAGGAATGTAAATAAAATACATTTTTTTCTTTCATATAGGAAACACTGGTTTTGAAACGATTTACAGCAAAAATTATTCCTAATAGTCATGAATGAACTAGCAGGTTCATTAGACTAAAGATCGTAATGGTCCAAAAGATTTCAAAAACCCCACAAAGCGATGTAAAATATTCTAAAGAGCTAGAAAATACTTGTTTCCCTAAGCTAAAGGCAACAAACAACCTGGGGAAAATAAAAGTCTTTTATGCAGAAAATCTGAGAACCTTTCTTCCCCCCAACTCCACATCTCTCTGAGAGAGTATGATATGCTCCTCTGTTTTTAGCTGTCATGCTTAAATATGACTAATAAATTTTGAATCCACCCCAAATGTAAAAATATACTTTCCACATAAAGAGCTGGCACATATAAGATGATATATGAAGATTTATTTGACAATATAGTCTTACTTTAAGTCAGGAGACATTTGAAATATCAGTAAAAAGAAAGTATACAGCTGTTCTCCTTAACTGTGACAAATTGCACAAGCTACGAAAGTCCTGTTCAGTGTAGTATAAGTTTTTGATAAGAAAGTGATTTGATATTTTTCTTCCTTCTCACCTTTTGAAGCAAGGAAAATGGAGAAAGAAAATAAATTTTAAACATGAAGTAGAAGACTAGAACTTGAATTGCACAGTAGTGCAGTCCAGATCTTCACAAGAGGCTTTTGCCTGTCAAGTGCCTCAGTTAGAATTAGTTCTGTTGGTTTTTAACAGGCACTGTGTCATAAAATAAGCTGAGAGGTGAGAAATAAAATGGAAATAAGTTGAAAGGTGGTGGCAGAGCATTGATAAATCATTTAGCTCTTATCTACCTACTATTAACTTTTTTGTTTAAATTTGTCTGATGAGTCTGGAGTAGCACAAAGAGATCTAATGGAAAATTAATTAAACTTATATTGATTAGCCAGATTAAAAGTGAAAATAATTATTTTTAATAATCAATAATTGAATGGCCTACATAAATTTGTAGGGTGTGGATTTTGTTTCAAAACTTTGGAAAGCATACATCATCACAAAGTCGGTGGTAATGTTAAGAAACCTTCCTTGAAATGGTGCTAAGTAGCATAATTTTGCTTAATTGTTTTATTTCTGTGCTTATTGATTACCTTCCATAATTTGCTTGCTTGAATAGCACTTTGAGGCCAAATGACTTAGGATTTCCTGGACAGTTCCATTTATTGTCTTTCATAAAGACACAACACTAAGCTTCCTTCTGCTTTGCTTCTGGATATGATCTGGAACTTCACCAGTTATTTTCAAGAATAATTTAGAAATGAATATAAATACTTTGTGGAGCTCTCCAGCATGTTCTTTGGATTTTCTGTAGTGCATATTATCTGCTTTAGCACATTAAATGAGTGAAAATGTCAAATTAATAATGAAGTCAAATTAATGACTTGATATTTTTTATCCTTTTTGTCTTGAATATTGGATGTACCATTATCTTGTTAAAAAATGGACTTCTTACATGAAATATACTTACTTCCAGAAGTATCAGTCATCCTTTACAAATCTGGATGTAGCCTGTAACTACTGTATTAATATGCTTCTTTTTCCTCATGCTAGCTGCAAACAGCAGTCAGACATAACTAAATAAACAACAGAAGTTATCCCACTAAATTGAAACTGTAAATTTAAATGCAAATTGACTCTTGGATCCCACTGCTGCTTTAAAAAAAAAAACAAAAAAAAAACAAAACACCAAAACCAGACCAGTTCATTGAGTAAGCACAGTACTTGACAATTGCCTTTATCTTCAGCAGGAAAAAATCCACACATTTCCTTCACACAGGGACTCCCAGATTTGAGAAAGTTACCGCTCAAATCTTTGTACAAGGATGGAAACAAGTTCAGCAAATATTTAATGCAAAGGGTAGCTATCCATTCTAGTTTACACTTAAATGCATACAGGATAGAGCATTGAAAATTGATGTCATCCCTAAAGGACAGAATTTTCTTGTACAGTCGGTAACATTGTGATGCTTCCAATCAGATTAATTTGCCACATTTTCCTGAAAAAAGGCATTTTACTCGATACCTGCATTACAGTGTACTGGACACATACATTGCTTCTCTTGAACTTGTGAGAGATGGGAAAAAACCCTTCTCTGACCTATAAATAAAAGTCTGTGTTTGGCTTTAATGCCTGGAGTAAAAATATTACGGAAGGTGGACTTTTGTAATTGTGTAGCCAGAATTAACTTTAACTAATTAAAGTCAGCACTGTCTGGATTACAGGCTTGGGATCTCAGGATGGAAATCATTGAGGGTTCATTGTGTTTTTGTTGGCCTTCTCTGGACTGCAGTAATGAACTGCATGAGTGCTGAGAATACTAATGAAAAATGCTACAAGTGCCTCTTGGTGCTACTATGTCAGCTTAAAAAAGTAAGTTATATTCTCTCTGTATAATTTTTATTCTTTATATTATGAGTCCTCATAGGCTGTAATACCCAAAGTTATTTTCTTCGTCTCTGTCAGCACATTTAAATTCCTTTTCATACATCTTCCCAAACAGAAGCCCTGAGAGTTGTTGTTACACCAGCAGTGGATGCTGGCATGCTCCAAGGTAAACTTGTCTCCACAGATCTGTCATTTTCCAGGGACCAGCTTCCAAGCTTTTCCATATGTTTTGCTCCTTTGTTTTGTCTTCCTTCAACATCTGCTATTGTGGTGATAGAAGCAGATGAGAGTATGTTTGCCTTTATTTTGCAAGGACCAGTAAGTGATGAAGACATGTTGCTTGTGCATAGATTTCAAAATTCTATACCTTTGCCATCTACTTTAGAGTATAATGAGTAAAAGTCTTCTAAATTATGAAGTCTGGGGTTTCTTTTGGCCATCTTCAATTGGAGGGTCAGTAGTCTATGCAGGGGGGATGACAACTGCTGGGATGTGGCAGCTTTATTAATGACGTGACACTGGCACAGTGTCTTGCTTAAACATGTGGGTTCATGAGGATGCTGGCAGGCTGGGCACAAGGCAAGTCTTTGAGTTGTTGTCTTGGGTTGTTTTTGCTTACATGCTGCTTACATGATGCAAATTCTCATGCAAATGAGAATTTGAGTCTTGTGGCCTCTGTTTTCGGTTTTTATGGCTTCCTTCCTTGGGGAAGCCTAACACTGTTAGAAGTGCTTAAGGCTAAAGAACTTCTGACCCTCTCATCATTTTCTCATGTTTTCACATATTTGATTTATTGTTGTACCTGTTTCCTCTGAATCATCTAATCTTTGAGTCATTAACTTGCTTCCTTTGGCAAAAATATCTGACAGCCATTTAAAACTTAGGGCTTCTGGCTGGGAAAACAGCAGCAAAAACCACAGTTTTTTTGAAATCAAGGCCTGAACTGAAAGGTTTTTGTCTCATGTAGAAAGCACTGTGTCTTGTCCTTAATACCATAAGCTAGGTAACATTAAACATCAAGCCTGAGGGCAGCCTACCTTTGTCTTGAAATTTTCTGTGCAATTTTTGTGTATGCATCCAGCCTGACAAAATACCATTCATTCACATCTTTCCTTTCTAATCACTTTAAGCTGCTAAACAAGTAGTTTTACGTGCTGTTACACAACAGCTTAATCTAACTCAAGTCAACACTGCTGTGGCTCCACCTTTTCCCTTCCCTCCATGTGACACAGACTCATGGTCTCTTTCCAGGTCTCTCACATAATCCACACAGAGCTCATCCAGGGAGCTGACTAACAGGGTGTGCACTGTGCTTTTTGTTTTCTCCAAGGCAGTTTTCCTGGGCTGGTGTAAAGCCAGCACACGTGTGATGGACAGGCTGATGATTTAGGCTGTGGTACTGCTGACACAAATTATCATGGTTGTTTTGGGAACCTCTGAATGGCTAAGCTGATCTAATGGCTTGCTGCTTCTAGGAAGGAAGGAAGGAAGGAAGGAAGGAAGGAAGGAAGGAAGGAAGGAAGGAAGGAAGGAAGGAAGTGGTAATTCTCTTCCTCTGCCTCCCAACTAGATAAGAACTTGGTTATATTCTCTTCCTAATTTTGTCATCAGTTCTGAAGTCAGCTGGATGGTGTGTTGTGCTGATGAATTTGCTAATAAGGCAGAAAACCCCCTTAAGAAGCTAAGTGTCTGGCTCTGTGTAAGCAGGGTTTACTTTCAGACTAATTCCAGAGGCAGCATAAAACCAGAGAAGAAAAGGTGTTAACAGGATAGTAGCTCTTACTGAGAGTAAAATAGTTGTAGAGTGCACTTAAAAATGTACCTGGGCTTGACTATGGCTGGTCAGATCAGTGATATTTGTCATGCAAGTGAAAAGATCTTTTAAGAAACATGAGCAAAATCCATGAGTTACTGTGAAAGCAAATCTCAAGGCAGTAGTGTCACACAGCATTATTAGATGGGTCTGCTTGATGCTCCAGAAAAGTCATTGTGGCCTTTGAAGGAGAAATGTGGTTTAGCTCCCTGCTTTTCCCTGTTTGACTTATTTACTTTGAAGTTGTGTGATTTGATAGGTAATGAATTTCTGGCATTGCAAGGCTGAGCCTTGCATGATGGAGAAAAGGCAACATGTGATTCTAGAGCAGATAACTTGGCACTGCATCATGTAAGTTGAAACAGGTTTAGCACTGTAATTGTGTTCATTGCGTTCAAGGTGTTCTGCTGTTCATAGCTTAGATCCTGCCTCGTTTCCTCTTGACTAGACATTCATGCCAGAAGCTGTGGGATGTGGAGATGTCAGTCCATCTTACCTTGTGTAGGCTCTGTTAGCAAATTGGAGTCACTCTGTGCATGTGTGACGTGCCTTCAGGTAAATGTTAATAAAGATGCTGTTATACTTTTGCAGGAGTGATGTGATTTTTAGCTCTGGGAAAGCAGGGAAGTTGTTATGAGCATGACCTCCAGGTCTTATGCTGATTTGCATATTTTTTTTGTACAATGGAACAATTATTTTAACTGTTTTTTGATTGCTTTTTTGATTTATAGATGTTTCCTACTCCCTTCTAAGGATACTAAACAGTACAAGTATTTTAAATGCACTTTAAAAAAAAAGCCTTTAAAAGTTGAGATGTATTAAAGTAAAAAGTAGTATGGTTTTGTATAAACTGGTAATCAAAATGCTGATAGAAGGACTTACGCCTCTTTTTAAAGACTGAGAAAGTACCGTGACTGTTTGATGAAATTTCTCATCTCCCACTAACACCTACATCAAAAAACTTTGATCTGCTAGAAAAATACCAGGCAATTTCCATTAGAAAGATGTCCTTGAATCAGATTTGCATGGTTGGCCTGTTCACACAGAAAGAACCCTCATACCAGAGCTGCTGGCGTTGGAGAGACTGTCCTGCCCTGGCTGCAGGAGTCAAAGGTTCTGTGCAAAGGCTCTGAGCTCTTCCTCAGAGGGGCTCAGGGGCTCCCAGCCATGTGGTCACCAAGGCAGACATTGCTGCAGTGGACAGCGGGATAAATAGGGCAACTTACAAGCTCATAAAAAGCTTTCTTGGGAAATACTGTGGAACAATCCAGAAAATGGATATGTGGGTGGGATTGTAAGTGTCTTTATCTTCACTTTCAAGCTGTTGTTTTGAGTTGAGACCACTGTATGCTGTGGCTATTAGGTTGCACTCCATGCTCTTTCATGTACATTTTCAAACGAAAGATGGAAGCACAATGGAAATAGAGGTCTTCAGTTCTAATTTCTGAGCTGTGGAACAGCTCAGGGAGAAAAACCTTTTCAATTGCCTTAGATAAATTACCACTGCAATTTAAAATTTGTTTTAATGTGAATGCTTTCTACATTTAGTGATTTAAATTTGTTCATTCAGAAGAGATACAAAGGCTACTTCCTGTGATTTTTCATGTTTGAAAAGAAGATTCCTATTCTCAGAAAATCACTTGCTGTCCATAGCAAAGCTCTGGAGTCTGCCTCAAGGTATCACTTCAGCCCATTCAAACCCATGCTATTAGATAAGATAGTCACCAAGTATGTCTGTTGAATGCTGAGATAACATTGGGACTTTCAAAACCATTTGAACAGTAAGTTTAAGAGAAAGTGAAATGTGAATTCTCTGCATTATTATTTAGCGACGTCTTTAATTTCTTGAAATATACAATAATGTATCTCAGACTTAGAAGTGGGAAGAAACTAACTTGTGTTAACAATTGGTTATTTTAAATACTGGGGAAAAAAATCCACCTACTGCATCATTTAGCATCTGAATTGGTATTCAGAACTAAGAATCAGCAGGTTGCTCCTGGGGTATTATTAAAAGTGCCCCTGAAGAAGGCTATTTTTAAGAGGCAAACCCAAAGTGGATTTCATCTCTGTATTAAGAAGATCATATTCCAATTTAGCATATATGAGAGACTGGAGTAAGGAAAGAAAGATAGATCATGGCAGGTAACATTTAGGGCAGAAAGTGATCGAGTATAGCTGTAGGCAACAACAGCAATGGACAAAATATGTGGAGGGGAAATTGGAAGACCAGGAAAGGTTAATAGGTTTTGATAGATGAAGAGAGAGTAAATTCTAGGCAAATACAGTGCAAAGTGGAGCAAGCAAACAGTATCCAGGACAAACTTAAATGTAGATGAGTCAGAACAAGCTGACACACCAGAATATGCCATAGCAGCTATATCAAAGGCAAAATGAGATTCTTGTCTTTGCCTTATTTTAGAAAGCAGGCACTCTTTAAAGAGATATAAGTAAACCAGGAAAGAGGGAAATGCAGGTTCTAGAACTGCTGCTTTGGCTGTTGTTGTCAATGCTCTGAAGCCCTGATGGCCCTGAGCAGCTTCTGCTGAGGCCTTGGCCGCTGCCCATGGGCCCAGGCTCTATTTAAACTCAGCCTTCAGCCCATGTCCTGCTTGGGCTGGTGGGACAGCTCTGGCCTGTGCCCGGCCTGTGCCGTCTGTGCCCTGTCTGTGCCCTGTCTGTGCCCGGCCTGTGCCCTGTCTGTTCTCAGTTTGTGCCCTGTCTGCGCCCTGTCTGTGCCCTGTCTGTGCCATGCCTGTGCCCTGTCTGTGCCCTGTCTGTGCCGTGTCTGTGCCCTGTCTGTGCCCTGTTTGTGCCTGGCCTGTCCCCAGCCTGTGCCGTGTCTGTGCCCTGTCTGTGCCCTGTTTGTGCCTGGCCTGTCCCCAGCCTGTGCCGTGTCTGTGCCCTGTCTGTGCCGTGTCTGTGCCCTGTCTGTGCCCTGTCTGTGCTGTGTCTGTGCCCTGTCTGTGCCCTGTCTGTGCCCTGTCTGTGCCATGCCTGTGCCCTGTCTGTGCCCTGTCTGTGCCGTGTCTGTGCCCTGTCTGTGCCCTGTCTGTCCTTAATTTGTGACCTGTCTGTGCCCTGTCTGTGCCCAGTCTGTGCCCTGTCTGTGACCTGTCTGTGCCCTGTCTGTCCTTAATTTGTGCCCTGTCTGTGCCCTGCCTGTGCCCAGCCTGCTGTGGCTGCTGCAGAGCAGGGCGCTGAGCCCTGGGCTGATGTCCTGGCGCTGGCCTGACCCTCACATGCAGAGCAATTTCTTGCTTTGATCTCGGACCCGTTTCCATCCTGGCTCTGCTGATGGTCTGGGCTCCAGGCTGAGCCTGCCCTGCTCCCCTGGCTGGTGAGAGCCCTGTCCTGCTGGCCACCCTGGTGTGCAATTGCTCCCTGGCCTCTGGGGAGCCACCAGCCCCTTGACAATTGCTTTGGTGACTGCGTAGGATTGGTTCAGGGAAAATCACCAGCTTTTCCTTTATTTATTCTTTCAAAGTATTTATTTTCAAATTAAGTTGGCAGAGGCAAATCTATCAATTTCTAGAAGCGAACTGTTTTAACGGCTTTTTGTCTTTCCAATAATTCCTGCATAGTAAAATAAGAATGAAAATAATGTCAGTACCTAGGATTTTCTCGAATACTGGCATTTGCTTAAAATAATCACCCCTTCTAGGTCTACATCTGTGCTGAAATTGACAGTTTTTAAAGGACAATATATGTGACTGTGTATGTTGCTGTAATGGCTGGATGGATCCAATAGCAGATGTGGAAAGCAGCAGGCAGTAATGGTGCTGTGGCCCTTGGTCTCAGATCAGACTCTGCAAGTGCTGAGCTTTTTCACATCTTACCTGATAACTAAATCTGTATTTTTAATATCCTTAGACATTTCAGCTGAAAATGTGTAACAGAAATTATTAACATTATTAACCCTAAAAGCTTGAGTTACACTACTTTGGAATGACTTTAGATCTGATGTAATTCGTTCAAGAGCAGTTATACAGAACTTTTCTTGTCAATGATTCACTTCTCTATTCTATTAGTAGTATATGACTTTTCAGGAAGGAAAGCTTTTGCTTTTTAAAATAACAATACTGTGCAAAACTTATTATATTAATATCCTGTTTATTTTGTTAGAAAAGCTGGCATCCAGCTTTCTTCCCTGCATTTACACTAGATTCAGCTTCTAAAGGAAGCATGCCTATGTGCTTTCACCTAAATGCTTAATAGAATGTTGTTTCAGTTGATGAGAACATGTTCAATGTCTTTCCTATTGCTTAAAATTAGACAATGCAAAATAAGTTTCCATTCTCCAGAACAGGTTTATCTGCTCAGCTGCTTCTGTCCAAATGATCCATCACACTGTCCTGTTAACTACCCTGCATTAAGGTGAAGATAAATGCTAAGGCAGTAGCAGAGACAGGCTTTTGCTGGGAGTGCAGGCTCTGCTCTGCAAAGTCCCCTGTTTGGGAGACTAAGACAGGGATTGCAAATACAGCAGCTAATATATGCTTTGAACTATTTGGTTTATATGTAGGTATTGGCTAAATTCTACTACTTCTGACATTGCAAGTACCACTACTTCAGGATTTCACTTCTAAATTTTGCTTTCTAGCTCAGTAACTATGGTTTTTGGTAATGGTGGCTTTATCTGTAGCCTGAGCTTGGCAGCTGAACCTGCCCAGACTCCATTTTCAGAGGTGCAGTGCATGCTTCAGTTATGTTATCAACACACTGCAGAGATGAGCAATTACTTAAATTTCTTGGCTTTAGCTATGTGCTTACTCATGAAACTAGATGCTTTACTCATCTCCTTGTGAGACATGGGAGGGTGGTTCGAGGAGTTAAATAGAACTTCAGATCTCTGATAGAGAATGTCAGAAATTTAACTAACACGATAGAGGATTCAGTCTTGTGCTGGTTTAGTAGTCCTTTAAAAAAGCATCCAAACAAAAACCCAGAAGCCTGACTAATGTACAGGATTTTGTTGCCAGCAGCCACTATAGAATAAACAAACCCTAAAGAAGATCCATGTGGAGTGAAGGGTTGAAAATGTTGTCAAAACTGGGTCTTTTGGTCAGTTGCAATGGACACATAACTACACTGAGTACAATTACCATGTGTCTCCCTGTGAGATCATGGAAAAGATTAAAAACCAGATCCCAATTTTACCGAAATGTCATAACATTGATACTGTGACTTAAACTGTTAGCTCATTACTTATCTGCTGGTAAATTAAAGCTATTTCAGATGTGACTGCAGGGGTGTAGTGACTTGCTAGTGAATAGTTAGCTGATTATAAAATCTCTAAAATACTTAAATTAACTTGTCCATGAATTATTGAAAGTATATGATAGTGAAACAGATACCTCAGTGATATTTTCAATGTTCTTTCCTTGCCTTGTTTAATAATGTCATTGTTTTACTGTGACTCCATAGAACAAGGGAAAAATGCAATTTTGACTTTTTTTGTAGATCTCAAAGGATGAAGTGTTCCATTATTATAACTGCTCGATGTCCCTGACAATATTTCTTCAACCACATTTTAGCAGCTATATTTTTTGCCTGTACTTCCCTATGCTTACTTCTTCAGTAATGTACTTCCTGATATTTTTTCCTCCTGTATTAACTGTTTTCTTTTATAGCTTTCCCTTTTTCTTATTCTTGTTTCCAGAGCTTTGGTTGCAGAAGGGCATTGTACATAAATTGTCATGTTACTAAAAGTTCAGTTTGCCTCTCCTACTTAATGGCTGTTACTTTTGGAGAATGTGCAGCGGTTTCCAGATGTTCAGATGAAGCTTAGCAGTTACTTTGTTAACTGCAAATTCTAATGATGTTTGATTCTTTCATACTTCATTTTATGTAGTTTATTAGGTGATGTATATTTGCAGATAGTGAAGACAATTTTGTCTGCGCTAGTCAGGTAGACTTCACTTATAGTGACAGTTGAAATAAAAAGGGTTAAAAAAATTCCATTTGTATGGATTTTTCACAACCTTCTACTCATGAATATAAGATATAGCACTGAGTAATCTAGTTCTTTACATAAATGATGCAATTGTCTTGAGCAAGAATTTACAAATCCTTGTGTAATACACAAAATCTAAGATTGGCATTGAACCTCTGTCAAAATACTTCAGCCTGTCCTAAATTTGTGTTTATTATCTGTGGGGGAAGAGTGGAGAGCACTGCTTCCTTCATTGATAGCTGAATTGCAGAACACTTGCATCTTATTCAGAGAACAGCTAAGCTAAAGGATCTCCACTGCCTCTGATCAGGGGTCCTGAATTGTAGGATTCTCACTGTAGACACCCCAGTGTCTTCTGAAATTCAATGAAACTTTACAAGTTTATGCTGGGCTGGCAGACCCAGAGTTTTGTAGATAACTGGGTCCTGCTCTGGATGGGTAATGTTCTAAGGGAGCACAAAACAAGCCTACCACGGATGTGCAGGCATGTGAAAAGGCATAGATCAGCAAATATAGTATTCAGTATTACTATTCCAAAACTTCCAAACATATTGCCTCTCCCAAGCTGGTCTCCTTACATAGGACTACCTAACTTTTGTTTATGGTCTCATTACTGAAGTATACATGGAAAAACCATGTAGTGCCTGTGTATGCTAGTGAAAGCACTGCTCTGTGTGTATTGTACTGTCCTGTTGCCCATACTCTCTGCACATCTTAAAGTATCTTGACCTTTGGCAACCATTTTGAAGTTACTTTCACTGTGCAGTGCTATTTGATCTGAAGGGATGCTTAAGTGGCTGAGTAACGGGGTAAACAGAAACTGAGCTGCTAGAACTAAAACTTCCTTCCAGAGAAAATGGATGTGGCTGTGAAAACAGATGCCCATTAACTCTACTACTTTGCAAAAAAGCCCCCAAAATTCACTAACCTGAATATTATTTTGAATAATCAGGTAGTGTTTGTTACTGGTATTTGCTCTAAAGCAAATATAAAATTGTTGCTTATCATGCTTGTATTTAATTTTTGTACTTGATAGCATAAATGCTGATGTCAGCCCATACTCATATGTATGCTAATCACTATTCTCTCCAGAACAGGAGGAAAGCTTATGTAAAGACAGAATGATGTTGCCAGGTGTTTCTGCAAAACCCCATGTATTGTTTCAAGGACAGTGTTTCTAGTCAACTCCCACTTTTCAAAGACGAGCAAGACACTGGTTTTCTAAGAACATTTTAGCAGGATAAGAAAATCAAGAGATACTTAAGTGTATCTCCAAAATGGGTGCTGTACATGACTAGGGAAGCAAATCAACTTCAGTTTATTCATAAATGTCTTTACTGCACAGCTGCTATCAGATTTTCATTTAGAGATAAATGTTAAGTCAGTTTAATTTTGGTGCTAATAAGCAGTTTGCGTACTTTTCTTGAGGAATAAAAATACAACCCTTTATATGTGATTTTAACTGCTTTTAGATACCTCATTCATATGCAGAGAAACCTTGAAATTAAAACATTTATTATCAGTGATGCAACTGCTTATGAAATGATGTATTTTATCTGACTGTTTAACTAGAAATTTATGAGGAGGGTTTGAAATAGAAGCTGGCACTCAGGATTTCCCCTTTTGAAACCATTCCTTCTGATGCACTCTCCCTCTGGCTGCATGAATTCCTGCACTGCATCTTGTGCAGCTTGTGGCCTGAAGAAACACTTCACATGCAAAGGCAAAGCCAGGAGTTTGTTAGCCTAATTAAAGTCTTGATAGTCTAATCAAAGAGTTATTATTAGCCTAGGACTAATTATTTCATAGAGAGTAGTGTTGTAGAAAAGGTCTCAGTCGTGATACAGTTAAACCATGCACCTTTGTATCTACCTCCTTTCCCCCTGCTTTTTTATTCATCCATTTGCCATCCATCTGTGTCCTAAGGTCATCTGGTGCAGCTTTCCTCAACAAGGAATGGGAGGGAAGTGACAGCCTGGCAACATTTCACAAGAAGGAAACTGATACTGATGATGCTGGTTTTTCTTCTTATAGAACCCTCCTGGGACTAATCCTGCTTTTAGTGCATGCTTACCCCTTAGTCCTTCTTCATGTCTGGAATTCCACATTACTGCTGAATTTCCCAAAAGTAATAACTATTGCATATGATGTATATTGGGTGCTTATTCTTCAGTTTTTTGTCATATCTGGTTTTACCCAGCTCTGAAACTTGCATGTGTTTAAGGACCAGTAATCAACTATTTGTTATCTGAATGTAGTTGAGATCTCTTTTAATTTCCTGTGTTTGTACTTTCAAGCCCTTTGTCATCTTGCGCCTGAGCTACTCTATGCTACATTGTTATTCTAGTGTTGTAAATAGTTTTTTCTAGAACAAACTGTTACTATGCTACATTAATCAGAGGAATATCTTACAGTTACTGTAACAATAGGTCTTAGACCTATTGCACAAAGCTGAGCTGCAATTAAAACCAGCAATAGTACCTCCTGTTTGGTCTCCAGACAGACCAAGACACAAGTCCAGACCTCTCCTGAGGTTTGAAAGGATGGGTTCATAAGAAGCCTGTGATTTCTGACTGGCAATGGCAATATAATGCTGGTTTTGCTGCAGGCCAACAGAATCTTGCTGAATATTGTTTTGAGCTCAGCTCAGCCTCTGGCCTGGCACAGAGCTGCTCCCGTGGCAGGGGGGGCTGTGGGCTTCACCCTCACAGCTCCAGTTTGCTGGCTGGCTGCTCTGGGAGGAAACAACCACAATTTAAAGGGAGGCTGATTTCAGTTTTCCTCTATATCTCAATAATGGACTCGCCCCCTCTCTCACCCCAACCCCAAAACCTCAAGCTCAAACACAAGCCCCTGAAACTCAATGTGGAGTGTGCCAGTAAATTCTGTAGTGTGAGATACAGAAGACAGTACAAGCGCCTTTCCCCTTAAGTTCTGCAGAGAAGAGACAGTCCATAAATAGTTTTTGCATCTTCTTATTTATGCTTTTTGTTTTCTTGACGTTTCTGTTCTGTTCTCTCTCTTAATTTAATCTGGACATGCTAGGAGCTTTTTCAAATACACTTGAGATTCTTCTGTGTTTTCCTTTCTTGAGAGCTTGTTTAAAGGTGCAAAAGAAGGGATCTAATTTTCAGGAAAAATCCTGAATATTTTATTTTTCATATCTCATTTAAAAAATGCTAACTACTCTTGAAGACCTTGACAATGCTTTTGATACAAAGTTAATTATATCCTTTCTTAATATGCTGTGAGAAGAGAATAATGCTTTAATGTTTATGGAAGAACTGCAGATACTGTTTGAAAAACTGGTACTGAGGCAGTTTTCCAAAAATGTTTAACACTACAGTTCTGTGTTTGTAATAGGCTATTATAATAAAGGATAAACTCCTTTACAGGATTTAAAACTGTAATTAGTAAGTATGCTGCTGAGGATTGGGTCAGCTAAATGAGTGAAGTGGGTATTAAAATTCCTGTTGTGCTTACAGGTCAGTGAAAAACTGACTGCCTGCCAACCTCCCTGACTCATCTGAATGCCTCAGAATTAAAATAAAGCACTTAGTTTACAGATGAACTTGCTGCCCAAAGATTGAAACTAAAGATGAGGTGACTGATGGGAGACTGTACTGGAGTTCTGTGGTGTAAAAAGGATTACCATGTTTCAGGAATAGCAAGTTAATGTTTCCATAGTTCTAGAAGGAAACAGTGGCTGCTTGGATTATTTGAAGGTATGTCAGGAGGGTTTAGTTGTGATAACGTACTTCAGATCATGGGAGCAGTGGAGATGCTTTGATTTATCAATGAAATATCCTAAGCAATTTTCTGTCATCCATTTTCTTTTCTGAGCAGAGGAGTTCAAAGCATTCAGACATTAATTTTCAGTGGGTTTTTTTGTGCTTGGAAATTACTCAAAACGTTGAGGGTTCTGGTTTTGGCCATTTTTTTTCCCCTATTGCTCTATTCTTGGTCTGAGTTTTGATTTTGCTATGAAGAAGTGAATTTATTGACAGTGTTGTGGAGTTAACCATTGTGACAGAAATTCTGTTGAGATTAAATAATCATTGAGGCTTTACTGTTGCACAACTGGTAATGTTTTTATTGAGGGTTCTGTACACCAGATTCCTGAAGGTGATGTAGCATGTGTTGTCACTGAAGCTTCCTAACTCTTGCTACACTATGTAGTTGTTGGAAGTTCACTAGAATATCTGGGTTTTTTAGGGCCTTTTCCCATTTTTTTAAAAAACCACGAAGTGTCAAGAAAATTTACTTTATCCAAGAGGAAATCAAATCTCCAAAATGTGTGCGGTGTATCTTTTTCCACAGGCAGCAGGACTACTTCTATGGTACTTGCACAAGGCCCTAGAGTTCCTTGGAAATGTGGGTTTGTGGGCACAGGGACAAGAAAAGGAGGAAGAGGTTTGTGAAGGATGTTGATTTTGACCCTTTACTAAAGACAAAGAAAGGGCAATTAATTAAATGTTTATTTTAACGTATTTGATATTATGTGCCTTTTCATACCAATATAAAGCATCTGATTGACTCTAAAATACAAAAATCTATTGCTTTTACATCTCATGCAAGGCTCAAATGCTTTAGATGAGACAGTAGTTTTTGACATGCTTCTTAAAGGTCTTAGTACAACATTTGGAAGAAGGTCACTTTATATACTTAAAAGTGAAAAATAGCTAAGCTGCAGCTGGCAACAGAATGAAGCATGTGGAATAAAGTAATATACAGTAGAGAGAAGCAAGTTACTAAATTTAGATAGACTTCAAATTTGAGGGCCTAACCAAATATATAAATTATTACTTAATTTCTTTCTGAATGAATTTATAAGCAGGGTCTCTTGAATATCAGTGTTCTTAACTGATGTGAGTCCAAGCTTTGTTAATTCTTGAAGAAGGAGTGGTGGAAATCTTCACCACTCCCTTCACTGAAATAGATGAATATCAAAATTCCAAACCCAAGCAACACACAACTCTCACCCTGGGCCAAAAAAACCCAAAACCCAAACCAAAAAAATTGCAAATCTTATAATGACCCAAGTAAGGTATGGCCTGAAAAATACATGAGATCTTGTCTGGAGAAAATACAAGTTGTTTCCTAGAAAGGGTGTATAGAAAGCTCCAGGTGTCACATTTCAGTTGTTACTTAGGTGAAATCTAGATTGAATTTGAGAAGAAGCTCTGATTTGAAATACTGATTTGAATACTGCCTCAGATTGTACATAGCAGAAATAGAAACACTGCTAAGTGGTGTTCCTACTAATTTTTGGTCTGGATGGGTATGAAGTGAAGATTTGTGCTCAGGTGTCTCTTACTTTATCAGTTACTACAGAACTTGACTGTGGAACCTGTAATATTCATGAACTTCTCCAGAGAGTTTGCTTTATTGGAACCTCTCCATACAGGTAAGTGCATCCAAGTGAAAGAAGTCAGCTAGGGAATAAAATCCTTAAGCAATACAAATTAATTCCCATTTGCTTTATTACTTGTCCTGCGAATAAAATAGAGAAACTGCCCATTGGTCAGTGGCAGTTTACTGTGTGTGTTCCCAGCATGGCACAGAAGAAATGCAAATCCAGCTGCAGAAAGATCTGTGCTGTGGATCATGCACCTGGGCAATGCTCAGCACCACCATTCACTGAAGGGCATCACCCATCTTTCATTCTAAAACATTATTTCAGCTGGGACCATAAGGACAGGGTATTAAATGTAGGTTAGGAATTCTTTTAAATCAATTTAGAAAGGCTAAAGAAATCATTAAAAATTAGCTCATTCAGAGCTGGAAAATAAACTTTTGAAAATGCTTTATCTATGTTGTTGTGATGAATAAGTGTTAATTAGAATGGTTCATTATACCTGTCTCCCAACTGCTTTAGTGGTAAATAGATGTTTTCTAGTGCTGCTGAATCAGTACTGGATCAGGAATGTGTAAAGCAATCACACAGTCAGTTACCTGAACTGACTGCTAACTGTGGCATTGATGAAAATCTGAGCATTTAAATTTTCAATATAATTATTTGTCAGTGTGGAGATGCCAGATTTTTTTTTTTTTTTTTTTTTTTTTTTTTTTTTTTTGGTGATAGAACAGTAACTTTTAAAATTTCATAAATAACTGTTGAAGGGGAAATACTTACTCTTTGCTCAAACAATTAAGCAGAAAAATCAAGCTCATATTTTATAATATAGGGTATTACTATTGATCTTGGCCAGAATTCCTTGCAGGTTGAAGGGCATTAGTCTGTGACTCCGAGTTGCTCTAATGTCACTGTTGGTGGTGTGAATAAATGTATGCTGGCTGATTTTAAACTCAGTCTTAAAGGGTTTAGTTGCATTGTCACTTAATTTTGCATGGAATTGGGCTGACAACACAAATGATGATAAATTACTTTGGTTGTGTGGCAGATTGGTCTGAGGGCAACTGCTGATGCAGAATGGGAAGCAATGTGGAAATAGTCATCTGCAGCTTGTTTGATGTATTTGTATTTATATTTATTTGTATAGTAACTTTATAAATACATGCTAGAAAAGAAGTTTCTACTTAAGAAAATTCATAAAATGCATGTAACAAATAGATGAACTACATAGGATGTTGGAGAAAAAGGCAAGAGTGGGAATATAGGGAGACTTGCATGAGTCATTAGTGAAAACTAAATTCTTCCTGCCTGTATGGGCTGTGAAGAATGTGGATTTTGATTATTCCTAGGTCCTCCTTTTTAATTATTCTTAGGTCCTCCTTTTTTCTTCTCTTTTCGAATCATAGCTAACTGTTAGTCATTGCTATAGCAAGACAAGAAGCCTTCTCATTTTGCATAATTTGGTTCCACACTTTGATACTTTTTTTATGTTCTGCATGAAGATAAACCATTTTCTTCCAGAGCTCTGAAACTGGGAGTCAGGCTCTGCAGCACTGTGTAAATTGAAGCTTTGAGTCAGAGGTTTTGTGTTTTAGGTCAGTAAAGTGTTTTCTTTTTTGGGCCATTTGCTGTTTCTGACTGGAATTTGGAAATGTGGATTATATTTGGTTTTTATTTTTTAAATTAGAGCTGATATTCCCTATGGAAACATTTATTTTCCAGAAGGGCAGCCTTTTGAGAAATTTGTGGTATGTTCTTTCTGTTATCAATTGAGAAGGGTAGGTAGATAGTGAGAAAGCCTGGGAGAAGAAAACAAATCAAAAGGAACATGAAGTTGATTAACTCATAATGAAAACATGTTAGGGAGTTTGAAAGAAAAGCATGTAAAGTAACAAAGCAAAAAGATTATATTTGTGTGGGAGGTAAGATGCTTGAAGAAGGATGGATGGGCTTTGAGGTTGTAAATCTTGAGAGGGAGGAGTTATTTCATCCAGATCTGAAAAAAGGTATGAGTGGTTGGAATAAAAGAAATAAAGAAGATAGAAGTGGCTTTTGGCAGGTAGTGCTGCTGTTTGTCTGCGTTGTGGCAGAATATTCACTCTTGGCTTTTGGGCAATGCAGCTGTGGGACATGCCCAGCTGAAACACTTCATTGGGCAGTGCTCAGTGGCAGAAATCTCTTCCTCTCCTCCAATTGCCTGTGCTCAGTGATTTCATATGCTCTCATCCTTATTGCTCACAAATGTCACAAAGACATGGGTGAGCTGTTTGGAACAGAATAAACAATGAAATCCTGGGAAAGCAGGTTGCCTTACCAGCTTGTTCATGTCCACAACAGAAGGCCACAGTTGCCTTTGGCAGGTCCACCAGAAATTATCTTTTTACCCTAAACAGTGTCTCCTATGGGTTTTTCAGAAAGAGTGAATTAATTGGCCAGAGTCACTCTCCATTTTTTTTTTTCCAGAATGACATTTTCTGACTTAAAATTTCAAACAACAAAGCAAGTAACATTTAGTAGAATGAATATGCTTACCTGAAAGATAAGTAGTAATTTAGTAGTGATTTCAGTGCAACTACCAGAAGGAGTAATAGAATGAAAATAAAATAATCCCATCCCCCCATTACGAATTCCCTCAGAGTATGTTAAATTTGGGAGATGAACAGTTTTCAGCCAAGTGAATGGGTGGCACAAGTTTGCTGCTTGTATTGAGGCTGGAGTAGCAGAATATGTGTTGTCTTGGAAAGGAAAAAATTTTATTGTTTAGTTGTGTTTATCCCTTTTTATCCCTTATCCATAATGAACATGATGAAAGTAAGAAAGAACAGAGGCACTTCTAGTGCATTGCCAGGCAGCAGGTGTCCCTACTCAGTTATTTATAGAGCACAAGAATGCATACCATGGAAATGGGCTGTGAATGGCCAGTGACCCATCTGTTTTATCTGCTGGGTTTTGGGACTGATTGTGTGGAAACTGACTTTTTTTAGCTGAAGAAATTTGTGATGAAATTTGTGCTTCTGAACAAACCATTAAATAAGTGACCTTCTGCTATCCTTTTAGTTCTGAAAATTAGTCATATGTGGTTTAGGTTTTTTAAACAGGAGGCTCTTGCTGTAGACCTTTTCTCATTCCTGCTGAGCAAAGAGATTTCTTCTGGCCCTGAATGCAGCATTCTGGATTGTAGCTATTTAGTATAGCTGATTTACTGATTTTTGCCTGTTTTTTTTTTCATTACAAGTCTAGTGGTGTTTGTTTGCTCATTGTCCCTTTAGGTTTCAGATTAGCTTGAAGAAATGTCATTACCTACTTCCCAATACTTTTCTCCCCTCTCTGCATTAATCTGAGCTTGTGTCCCAGAATTGTGGCTCTCACTGAGAATATGTGAGCTCTGAATGCTTGTTTAGAAATATCCATATTTTAGGATCTAGGTCAAAAGCTGATTCAAATGAAATAATAAAATAATAATGAAACTAGGGCAAAACAAACAAACAAAAAGCCCTAAATGCAGCTTTTCAAGTATGGAGAGAGGGGAATAATCCATTACAGACAAAAGGAGTTGAGAGCAAATTACTGTTCTTTACCAAATGAAGCTGTACAGACCTCCTCAAGCAGCTTTAAGCACTGGTAGTTCCTTATGGCTCAGTCTTGCATTTTCAATTTGTGCAGGATGGTGACATCTAGAAATACTGTTAAAGCTTTCAAAGAGCAGAAACGAGCATGGTAAAGAGAAACTGTCTGACCTCCTTCAGTGTACATTGGTCTATTATAGTGTCACTACATAAAATGAAAATCTGCTCACTGATAGAAGAATTTCTTGTGATTGTGCATCACAACAATTAAAAATATTCATATGTCTTGTAAGTGTTCATGGTAATCTTATAAATAAGATTAACAAGCTGATCTTGTGCCCCTTCTGTAATGATGAGGTTTTTGCAGCTTGGAGTTGCTGATATTATTAGGTCTCTTAAAAGCATATATATGCTGATTAAAATAAAATGTTGAATTTGAATAAAATTTGAACTTGTTAGGGTGACATTGCTCCTGTTGCTCTGAGGTTTTAACATGGAGCTCATTGTCTATTGAAATTCTGTACAAATTATGCTTCTCTCCCTGGGAGGTAGGATCTCTCCTATTAACTCAAACTGGAATTATTGGGGAATATTTTTCTGATTTTAACTAAGTTCCTTATACAACTAATACATTTTTAAGTGCAATTTTGTTTATTCATACTCTCTGATATCAGAGGTACTGGTTAGCATTCCCAACACTGTCTTGATGGAGAAAGGTATTTAATAGTCAGTGTAGAGACTGCCGTCCCAGGTGGAAAGGCTTGTAGGATAAATGCTATGGTGTACTTCCAGTGGTTAACATGATTAATCCTTTCTCTGATCTCCTCAAAATACATAATGAGGAAGGCAGAGGAGCCTTCTCTGGAGGTGCTGGGATCCTGCAGGATCAGCACTTTTCTGGAGAAGTCAGGACAGTAAAAGGGGTACATAAAGAAAAAAGTTTTCAATGTGTTCTACTTATGAGTAGAACTAGGACATACTTTTTTTTCTGGCCACTTATTTATTCAGAGGATGCAGATTTGGGTCAGCCAAATAAATATTGCTATTTAATCCTATTTAAATTGTCCAGTTGTGACATAAATAATTTTGACCTGTTGTTTTTGAGACAATGTTATCTTGCTTAGATAGCCATTTAAGGTTGATATCACAGCATTTCTTCCAAAGTCAAGTTTTGGTTTAAAGTGTACAAAATTGTTTTCCTATCTTGCACTAACCACTGAACTGAAAATATCCTTCATTTACACAGTGATATTTGCAATGCTTCTTTTGGAGGAAGTTACAAACTATTCAAAGCTTCAAAGTAAATCTCCTTTAATGTGTTTAAAAACATGCAAGATATTCCTTGATGGGAAATAGAACACTTCTATATTATTATGTAATATTATGTAAGGATAAAGATGCTGAGGAAAAAGGAGACTGACTCATCACCAAGAAAGCTGATAGAAAAACATTTGCTGCTTTTCTCCATCACAAGAGTTTTGTGGATAACTGTATTAAGAGATTGTGAGATGCTGAAATACAACAAGTGAGGAAAATATCTCTAGTTAGAGACCATTCCACACATTAATATTTTCTCTTCTGTCCTGACTTTTGCACAGAGATCACTTTTCTTCTCTGAGCCATAAATTTTAAATGTTTTTTTTAAAGGCAGGGTAAATGTGGTTCACACTGATTACACATACAGAAATGCTCATCTGCTGGAAGAGAAGGAAGTGATGTGGAAGAGTTAGGACTTACAGGTTAGGTTCTGGTCATGTGCTGCACCATCTTTCCCTCCCACTTTGTGCCTGTTCATCTATTTAAAGTGATGGCAATTTTCAGAACTGAGGTGCAAATTCAAACCCACTGAAGTTAATCCATGGTCCCAGTACTGAGGCAGTGGGATAAAAGTGGTTGATAAAAAGATTCTTCTGTTTGTTCTGTCATACAAAGAGTTGGTTCATCACAAGTGATGGCAGTAACACTTAAAAAATGTGGAATAGCTGAAGGTTGTGTTTCAGTGAGACTCAGCTTATTTGGCTATACCTCAGGTTCCTTTTCAAGGCTTTCTTCAGAATCTCATACAGGAAAAATCACATGAATTTAAAACTTATATAAGAGAATGAAAATACAAACTCAGGTATGACTTTGGAAATGGCAGCCAAAACCCGAACAATCTTATTCAAGCTCTGTGTGTAGAGGAGAGGGATACTCCTGTGGTATCTGTTTGCTGTCCCTTGTTTTTATTTCCCTCCAGAAATTTGCAGGCAGGCTATGACAGTGATGTAATTGTAAACTTTTAAAGACAAAGAAGATACAGTCCTACTGACAAACTTGGAATGCTCTTAAGTAGATGACAAGGGTCAGAGATTGTGCCCACATCCTTCACAAACTGATTTGAAAATCATCAGGAGAAATAAAGCAATCCCAATTTGACAAAGGAAAATGCTTCAAAACTCCAAAAGTGAACTGAAATGTTGGTCTCTATTCAGAAAAGGTTTGAGGTGTAGTGTTTTACCAGGGTGAGGGGAGGAGGGAAGCATCATGTGTTGTTTGTTTTGCTTGTGTGTGCACTTCAGAGTACTTGGAGGCAGTTCATGTGCACACATGCTGTGACTGCATGCCTGTTATGTTCTATAAATGTTCCCATGCCCCAGCAGATTAGTCTGGTAAAGACCTAAATTAGGGGTTTTCTTCAGTGCTATCTATGCTCTGCCTAATTTCTGCTTGCTGCTTATTGTGGCTGTGTCTGAAGGGTTAAATGTGCTATTCTTAGCTCTGTTTCTTTGCCTGCTTGTTTCACCTCTGATGCAATGCAGTGCTGGAACTGCAATGCATTGTCAGTTTACATCACACTACACCAGTAACAATTTTTAAATCAGCACGAGGTAATGTGATTTGTTTTCCTTTCCTGTGGTTAGATGTCTACTAAGTAATCAAGGCTGCATGCTAATGACTCAAGAGTAGTTACAGATCATACCTTGACAAAGTAATTTGATGTGGACACTATGTGGATAGCTTCTCAAATAGTTTTTGTGTAAACAATATAAATATAGCTGTACACTGGAAATCTTCAACCCAGTTTTGAATGTAGTTTCCATGCAGAATGAAACTAAAATAACTTGCTTATGCTTAATGTAGCTTTGGATTATTTCATGCAGGATATACTTTATTTTTCAAAATAATGCAGTTGACTAGAATAATCTGTTTTCCTTGTTGTTCTATCCAACTGATTCTCTTGAATGAATAGTACAGCCGGGAGGAATTTTTCTATACAGTGGCTAGAATTTTGCTCTGAGGACAAATATGTCTCAATCATATGTTTGGTATCATTCTGAACTTCCTTTTTTGACAGTTGGACAGAACCAGAGAGATTTTTCCTTAGCTCATGCAACAGGATTTAAATGAAGTGTCAAACTAGGAAACATTATAGATGAGTGTTCTAGATCCAACTGAGAAACTGCAGTACAGTTGTAGGCCTGGATTTTAAACTTAGCCTGAGACAATGTTAAGTGCTTGATTTGAGGACAATTTAAGGTCTCAGTGAATCATTTCACTGCTGCCTATAGAAGTGTAAGAGACTCGAAGAGTGGCATTTACACCACATAGGAATGGAAGAATTCTCACTGTGTGGAATTACTTCCAATGAATCTATAAGCAACCTGTACGGAAGACAATTTTAACGAGCTTACTCATCCCTGTGCTGCAGTTGGAAGGCATGGTAACTGCTGAAATAACTGGAGTTCTAACTTCACCTTTCCTATAGAACAAGGTGCAGCGTGCGCTTGCTCTGTGCTTATGCAAGACTGCTGTTCTTGGGTGGCATGCAGCATTTTTTTGGTAATTGCCATGCAAGACAATTGCAAAGCAAGACTGCTTTTTGTCCCCTTGAGTAGTTTTGACATCCTTTGACTTTTAGACCATCTTTCCATCCATTTTAGGGAGTGGATTATATCCTGCTGTTCCCTTTCCTTTTCTCAGAGGGAGGTCGAACACTGGGATGCTGTTCAGCTTGATAAGAGTAGTCATAGAGGAATTTTGGGATTTAGCCAGAGCTTTAACTATTCAGAAGCTCTTGTGAATGAAGTAAATTATCCTGAGCATATGACACTTCAAGAGGAGCATTTTATACAGTGACGTACTCGATGCTAAGAATAGCCATGACTTCATACGGTTAGATTAACAATCACGTGCTCCAGAGGTGATGGATGTACAGTCCTTCAGTGTGCATGTCCTTCTGCAGGATGTGTTGGGAGTCACTGGAATGTGTCTGTGTGTGACACTTGGCAGTGTGTGTATTTAGCTGCTTCAGGGCATGGTTTGAGACGTGGCTTTGTAGGTTGAGTCTGCATCTTGGTCTAAGTGAGCAACTGTCAAATCAGACCTTAATTTAAATGGCAAATCAGATTGTAATGACCCATGCCCTTTTCTGCAGGAATACACAAAAAGTAAATCCAGTATTAGAAATATAAGGAAAACAGTTCCTTTCTGCAGTAAACTCCTTGGTGTGCTTTATCAGTAAAATATTTTCTGAGTTTACAGATGATTAATCATTTGTCTTTTAAAGAAGAAATTTATTACCTTTTTAGTATTTTAGAAATTGAGTGCTTCATACTATAATGTTTGTAATATTGTCAGATCTTGTGTGTGTTTATTCCTTACATTTATAAAATTAACTTATTTGGAAAACAATTTGAGAAAATACTATTCACTTATCCCTAGAAACTGAGCTTTATTCCTGCCTATGCTTTCCTCTCAGCAGTCTAAGTGCCTTAATTGATCATCTTGATATGAGGCTTAACTCAGCAGTTAATTGAACTTCAGGGAGTAAAATACACTTGTTGACTAAACTGCTGTTGTGCTGGTGAAGACATTGGACCTGCCAATGCTCCACTGCAGTGAGTTAACAATTCAGAGACAAAACATATAGATCAAGGTAAGACACAGATTATCTCAAAGCTTCTGAGAAAAATATGGATGCTTAACATGTGTTGAAACTATCAAAGCTTCCTGGACCTAGTCTGGGTGGTTGGATAAAAGAAAAATTACCAAAAGAAAAATTATCAAAGTTACCCAACAATCTTGCCTGATGTGATGGAGTATGTTTTGGGTATATACATTATACTGTGCACATGACAAGATAGATTTTGAGATAGTAGAGTTTTGTATATACATAATTTGGGCGGTCTCTTAAGGAATAGAAGTCTTTGTCATTCAGAGGATAGCTGGGTGTTCTTTTTTTTCTTCAGAATAAGCTCCACTAAGATTCTTGGAGAGCATTTCTCTTGGGTGTCTCCCTATCCTCCTGTAGTCTCTTCAGTAATACTGAAGCTGGAATTGCCTGTGTAAGTGATGATGGTGATGTTTTAATGGCTCTAAATCAGTAAGAACTGGCTATGACAAACAGCAAAGGATTGTCAGCATTGTCAGCAAAAGGGAATTTTGCCTTTTTCAAATACCGTAGTGCTTATCAGGGCATAGAACTGGAGTAAGTGAAACATGATCTAGATGAGTTAAGATGAACATCTGTAAATGTGGCTTTGCAGCTCTGCATGCTGATGACTGGTAGAGCTGATAAAGGTCTGCAGAAGGTAATGCACCAACAGAACCCCTGTAAATTATAGGAAGATGTTTTCAAAATAATAAAGGGTTGAAATGACCAGCTTAAACCCCACTCCATGCCTTCTGTCTGAAAACTAAGCCAAATCCTAGTTCAGAGCATTAAGATGTCCCTGTCCCCCTAAAAATGGGATTATTGAGAAAAAAAATGCACCCCTTTCAACCTTATGACTTACTCCTGGAGTAAACAACCAGTCTAGGAATTACTGTTATTAAAAACATTTTGTTCAACTGGGGTAAGAATGAAAGCTGAAAATTCTGCAGACAGTAAACAGAGAGTCTATTTTTCATTTTGTTTTTGAACCTTGAAGTGTTTGGGATGAAGAGCTCTTTCACCTGCATTCAAGGATGAATGCTGATAACCAGCAGAGATGAAAAGTCAGTTGGTAAAAAATATGATGTTTCAAGTTTTCAGACTTTCATCAAGAAAAACTTGGAACCATGAAACAAATCTGTGAGCTAGGACAACAGTGACATCACTAAGGTTAAGTGGTTAATTAACACTCGGGGTGAATATAAACAGTGTGTTTTGAAATTTTAAAAAGAATGTAGAGATAGTATTCAGTATCTGCTCCATGGGATACTGCATAAGAAAATGCTGTTTGTCCTGCAAATACTAACATTTTTGGATTTTGATAGGAGAGTCTGTGTAAAGGTGAAGGCAAGACAAGATAAACACAGATGGAGTAGCTCCTGAACCCTTGTCCAGTGTTGTGTACCTTGGAAGAGGGCACTGTTCCCCACTCAGCAAGGCAGTCTAAAAAGAAAGTCTTATCTTTTTGGTTGTCTTCCATCATTTAGCTTTCTGGCTAAAATCAAGAAAGCAAGAAATCTGTCTGATCTTTGCAGATGAAAGATAAGATCTGGCAGGCTTTAAACTGGAGCAGTATTCTTGTTCCTACATATATCACAGTTATTTTGGAGTCTGTATGATAGAAAGGACTGGTGGGAACAGAAATAGTTGTGTGAGGGTAGCTAGCATACAGCCGTCTGCCGAGTGAGATTACAGTTAATTGGCTTATAAAAATTAAGCAATTATATTAATTCCAGAAGGTGGCTCTGGGACTGATTTTTTTTTGATAAGTTGGTGAAATAACTTCAGATGTTTATATTTTTTTAGATTGTTCATATATATATATAATTGTTGCTTTAAAAACCCCAATCCTGCATGTGTTTGGGTGCTGCTGAGTGTTTATAGTGTATGTTTATGGTCAGGAAAAACAAAATAGGATATTTATAATTCAAAATATATACTTGAGTATATACTTGACTATCTCATGAGTTTCAAAAGTTAAATACTTGGATTGATATTTCAGATCTTGTTTAGCAGATGGTATTTAAAAAAGTACATTGTAGATCTCAATGTAAAGAATGTCATTAATGTTAGCATAAGTTTAAATTGTACCCATTTAAGTTGCTCTAATGAAGTCACATTTATGAAGTCATTCCAGTAACTCATAGAAGGCTCATTATTTGGAAAAAATAACTATTTTTTTGCTTTTTATGTTTCTTAATGGCTATTATAAAACTCATCAGAGAGGATGCACTTACCTGCATAAAAATTTAAAATGTATTTAGGCATTTATATTCAAATACCAAAACAACACAAATCTTAGTGCAAGTTACTTATGTCACTGAATGTGGGTGGAACTGTCTTGAATGTTGACCCAGCTTGGAAAGATCAGAGAGCAGCAACACTGCAAGCCAAGTCTGCAGTCACCATCCTCCTCCCAAGTGTCACTGAGGTTCCCACCTGTAAGATCCACCTAATCTCAGCCCCTGAATTCTGTATTCTTTCTCAAAGCAACTTTGAGTATATTCTATGTCACCGGAGAACCAGGACCTTCCCAGTCCTTGATCTCCGCAGAATTCATGCAGGAATGATTTTCGTTTGTCCCATTAGGACAGGAGAGGAGGGAAAACAGGATTCTTGTCAGTAATTTTTTTGGGAAAAGACCTCTTTAAACCTCTATCTTTTGATGTAAAGAAACCACTGCAAACAAAAGGCTTGTCTCCTCCTAAGGATTAATTCCATGAGTAATCTTGCAAGTAGACAAGAGAGCATTCCTGTGTTTCTAGCAACCTGAAAAAAAATCATTGAATCCTTCCTTCTTCCATCCAATTTGACCTTCCTCCCCTAAGAAGCAGAAGCCACTTCTTTTAGATTTCAGAGCTGCCCATCAGTCAGACAAGAGTTTAGACATAGGTGAAACAGCATTTTCTTTTCTTGGGAAGACATTTCAGAGCTATAGTAATTGATTTGGATATCGGTTCCTAGAAATGTGGTCACCTGGGTAAGCTAAGTCTGCATTTTAGGTAGGAGACAAACGTGGTCTAATATTTTATTTATTTTAAAAAGCCCCTTTGTATTGCTCATTGTTTCCACCAGTGAGATTAAGTCAGTTTGAAAATACAGTCAAATGAAACTAATTAAATCTGCTAGTAATCACAACTGTGATTTTTATAACTGCAGCCTGGAATTCTCCTTGGGCGGGGAAAAGCAAGAGGCATTCTTTCTACAGAAAGCTAAAAAGGGGATTCCTTTGGAGCAAGAGCAGATAAAATGCAGGATCTAGAATCACCATGATAATTGTACTTTAAAGAAAGCTCATACTCAACTGGCTCAATAGCATTCCTGTACATGAACAAAAGCCATGTAGCCTGTGTGGCAGAAATAGGTGACAGAAGGCTCTGACTCATCATGTGGAACTGTAATTTAAGTTCAAGGGGGATTTTTCTATCTTGGATCTCTTCCTACTGGCTCAGATGTCTCATAAGCCTTTAGCACCTAGTTTTAATAGAGCCAGTGCCTACAATCGAGAGATGGGTTGGATGCAGGGAGCAAAATACTACTCATCTTAAAAATACCTTCCAGCTAGAGCTGAGGTAACTTTGTGCCGATAAGAAGCTTCCACTGACCTTTACTAAATTTGATTTTCTAGATTTAGAAAAGTCTCAACTCCCTAAGAATTTGCTTAGTGAAGCACTGAGAAGCAGATGCAGTGTAGGCATCTTGGTGCTTCCCACTCAGTACAACTTTCTTTTAGCAAACAAGTTCTGCCAATGAACAATGTGTGAGGGGTCACTGCTGGCTCTTATCAGTCATAAGTAGTAATTTTTTTATGTTTAAACAAATTATATATAAAATAACAATATTCAATGAAAGTTTGTTTTACAAGTAGTACTAATATTGGTAAAGACAAGTAGCTTGCCTGTCTTAAAGATTCATAGGGTATTTTTCTAATTATTATTTTCAAACTTTACAAGTCTGTCCAGCCCCTTGAATACCTACTACTTGAGTATTGTTTTATCAAAAGATCAAAATTATAGTAATCTCTAACTTCAACCAATTTTTGGTAAAAATCTGAAAATATACATCAGCTATATACACAAGGGCCTTTTTAGGTATCTAAAAACTTCATAAAGGTATATAAAGGTAGACCATCTCAAATGTGGGGGCACATAGGATGTTCCAAGTGAGGCAAGAGCAAAACTGCTGCTGCCCTTATACACTTCAAAAATCTGAGCATCCTTTAGACTAACACAAGGTAGACTAACACAAGGTAGTAACTGCTTGTCTGGGAGGCTTGTCAGGCTGTCCACAATAGATACATGAGGCAGATTTGTATGGCTTAGAGTGACTGAAGAGGAGGTTTCAAATGGTATTTCTTAAAAAAATCTGGTTTTTAAAGGCTTCCCACTTTAGTTGCTAAGTTCAGTGAGGGTTAGGAGATCATGTTTTGGCCCTAAATAAATAGTGTCAATTTTTGACTGCTCCTTTACTGCTGTAGGCACTGATGAATAAGCTGTACTGGCCATGCAGTGGTCGGGTGTTTCCTTGGGTGTTCCAGGAAGATTTTATTAGAAAATATATTAGTATTTCCCAGTTTCTGATGGGGGAGTACAGCTTGGGAAGAAGAGAAGCAATCTTAAACTAGTATTTAGCTGATTCAGTTCCCTGAAGCCCAGGCCTTGTGCAGGCAGTTCAGTGTGTGATGGGATTGGTGCTGACACAGTCTGCACAGGACTGCATTGCTGTGACACAGATCTTTGTTAATAGAGCTGCCTTAATTAAAAACACAGAGTTCATTATGAAATTCTGTTATGACCCTTAGAGTTAGATTTGAATATAAAAGAATCCCTCTTGGGAGCTGCATAGAAGAGTTTGGAAATGCATCTGAAGATAAATTTGATATGGGAAATTGATTACAAAAGAGGCAGAGACACAAACCTGGTGGTTCCTGAATAGCTCTGATAGTCAGGTGAGGTGGAAAGGACCAGTTCTGGCTGAGCAGTCCCTGGGGTTCCCTCCCTGCTGGGGTTGTTTCCAGAGAAGCTGAAGTGCTGTAACAGCCTCAAGCTCCTCTCAGTGATGTAGCCTCCTCTTTTTTTCCATAGCAGCTAGCTCATGTCCTTTGCACAACTGAGAGTAGCTCAAGGCCATCATTTCATGCATGACTTGGTAAATTGTGCAAGAAAGAGCACTGCCAAATGAGGAGCTATGCCAGTTTTCAATAAGAGAGCCATCTGTGACAAAATGTTTTAGCAAGTTTGAAAACAATTGAGTTCTTTCCCATTTTTACTTTGATTTCATTTAGCATGTAAGTAACTTTGCAGCCTCCCAAGAGTAAATTTATGTTACTGTATCCTTGTTTGCTCTGCATTAAGTTTTTGTTGAATCGAGTGGTTCCATTTCAGAGCTGATCCTGTGTGGTACTGAAAAATGAACTTTGCATCAATGTGACTTTTGATTCCTGTTGGACACATTTGTCAGGGTAGGTGAAATTCAGATATTTGTGAAAGATAAAAAACATATAAATAAATTGTTAGTAGCTACAGCAATAGTAACTAAATGCAAAAGTAGTTTACTGCTGGAATGAAAACTTTTTTAAATTTGGAAAGAATTCCAAATGAGCTTCTCTCCCTTAACCTAGCCTGTAATATCTCATTACCATTCTGTTTCATTAAATTTAGGAAGTTGTTACAATGGAGTCTTCATGTAGCAAGGATGATTGAAGAAATCTGCCATTTGTTTGAGATCTCTCAAATTGTCTTAAACTCTTACAAAGAAGACTACAAAGAAGACTACCTCTATTGATAGTAGAGGGGCAATAATGGGACCTCTAATATAATATTTTTAAATTATAATTTTAAATAATAAATTTTAAGAGTTTTGTTTTTTTAAAGAGCATGGTTATACTTAGCTTACTTAACTGTACTTCCTAAAAGCAAGAGGAAAATTAGAGTTGTTTTCTGCAATCTGAAGGTTTAATTTAGCTGTCTAACATTCTGAGGTTAAGCATCTTTCAGCTGATAGAGTAGAGCAAAGAGAGAGCAAGTTAGTGTCACCCACGGAGGAGTCAGTGACAGGGACAGAAATCTGCCTTGTGCCAGCCCATTGGACCCTGCCTGGAATCATTGCTTGTACCTGGTAATTTGGCTGCTTGTTTCTGTTGGCAAGTGCTCTCTGCAACAGAAAGAGGAAAGAGGAAACCTTTTTGTAATTTGATGTTACTTTAAGAGGAATAGAGTATGAAGAAAGTTCCTGACCCTTGTACCTGGTAATTTGGCTGCTTGTTTCTGTTGGCAAGTGCTCTCTGCAACAGGTCATGTTCAGAAAGAGGAAACTTTTTTGTAATTTGATGTTATTTTAAGAGGAATAGAGCATGAAGAAAGTTCCTGACCTTTAAATATGTGTTTATGTAGGAGGCAGGCCTGGTTGGGAAAGTTCAGGTGGGAAATATCTCAGAATGCTTGATCCAAACTTCTTGAACTTGTGGTGTAGCTGCTTTTAGAAAAGCGCAGAGCTGCCCATGTGGAAAAGGCAATAATTTAGGGGTAAATCCACCTGTGTCCCAGAATAAGTGTTGTCCATGAAGATGCTCAATGCCCCACGTGCAGGGGTGTTAGAGTTTGTTTCAGTGCTTTTGAAGTAAGTGTTCCCTTACACCAAACTTACAGGGTTAGACACTTCAATGCTGGTTTTGTTTTCTTGTTTCTGCTGAGTGAAATTGACAACTTATCATGTTTGCAGCTCTTTAATTTAAAACTGTGCAAACATACCTAGAGATGGAGTGTGAACATCTATTAAAGCAGCAGTCTTAATTTTGCAGCATTTGCTCAATTCTGTAGGCAGTAATCTACTTGAATTTGGTGAAGCTTTTGGGAAGACTGTGTATGTATTGCCAAAATTAATCCCACTGTGTTTGCACAAACTTTTAATATGTTCTAATTCTAATTGGTAAATTTGGACTGTTTTTATGGTGATATTTCACAAAATTTTATGAGAGTAATTGAGAAAAAATATTTGGAAATAACACTAAACTATTTCTAAATTTAGATTAATGAAAATCATATAGCTCTGAAGCTAGAAAATATGGTATTTCTTGTATTGGTCTTTCACACCATTAGGCTCAGTGTATTGTACACTAAATATTTTTTATGCTAAGTATTTCCCAAAAACACCATGGACCTTTTTATATTTTAAACATAGGCTAATGTTAGAGCTGCAATTTTTCACCATTGTGAATTTCACTTATATTTGAGGATTTTGAATCTGTTTTTGCTGCTGTTCCAGTAAATCTCCTGAATGATAACACTGAAATAACCCTTACACAAGGATGAAACTACAACCTCATCTCCAGTAACCGTGACAAACATTGCTATAATATTTACAGGGGGAAAATGTTCATCCAGGGTGAAATGCAGAGATCCATTAAAACATCAAACATTAAAAAAAAAAAAAGGCAGTTGAAGCTGCTTAATTGCTTTGCTTAGAAAGACTAATGTAATGTCTGAGGAAGTAATCCCTAAATAAGTTAGGAGGTGAGATCTTTCAAAGGAGGAAAAAACCCAGGCATAGACCTATCAGGGAATTCAATGACGAGACTGTCAAGAGCAGTAAAGCTGATGTGTTGTTCAATGTCTTTGGGAGAGATTTCTTGGTGTTCTGTGTCTTAATGTAGTGAAAAGCAAACTTCAGAGGGTGAACATTTGGCATTATCCTATTGGAACCCAAAAGTTTCCTCTGGCATAGGAGTGGGGGGTCTGTCAAAACGTGTGACTTTGCCTTACTCTGAAGCATTCAGTGTGGGAATGAACATGGCTGTAAAGGATGGAGCATGGATGAGGCCATCCCTCTGTGGTACTTAGCTGGCGCATTCATTTGTGCTAAACCAAATAAGTTGTGGCAGCTGGAGCAGGATGGTGGAAAGGAAAAAGCAGGAGGGAGTGGAGTGAGGGAGAAGGCACAGCATTGTGTAGTGGAGGGAGGTTTAGGTGGGCTGTGGTGTGGGCAGGGGGGCAAGAATTGCTCCAAGGCCCCGTGGGTCTGGCACCGGGGCTGTGAGAAGGGAACGGGAGATGGGGAAACAGGCTCTAGGCTTTGGAATGGGGGATGTCGAAAGGAGGATGGAGCAGCAGGGATGCGCAGATGGAGCCAACTTCCACAGAGCTTTTTTGTGATATTTGGCTGCTGTCTGGAGCTTTTAGGGCTGCTTTTAGTGTGTAAGCTGCTGCTCCACATTCATTCCCCTGAGCCCCACGGCAGCGATTTCTGCTTGATAGCCCCTGCATCAAGGGAAAGGAGAACACTCTGGGGTTTCCGGGGCTACCAACATTTCGCCGGGGATGTTACTGCGGGGAGAGCGCTGGAGTTTGCCGCTCCTGCGCCCCAAACCCGGTGTTCTCGCCGTTCCCCCAGATCTGACACCCCCTCCCCCGATTGCCTGCGTCTGACTCATTCGCTGCTGCTTGTGCAAGCAGAGCGGGGCGGGGGGGTGGGGTGGGAGAGAAGCCTTCAAAGTATCCGCGGCTGCTCTGGCTGTGACAGGGCGGCCGTGAGCTGCGCCCCTGCGAGGGCGGCGGTGCCGGGGGCGGCGGAGCCGAGCGGGCCGGGCTCAGCCCGCAGCGCCGCGCAGGCGGCCCCGGGTGGAGCCCGCCGCACCTCCCGGAGCCCGTGCCGCCAGTCCCCGCCGCTTCCAAGGAGCCGAGAGCAGCGCGGGGGCTCCGTGCCTGCCGTCCTGGGGAGCTGCTGCGGCAATATCGCAATTTACAAAAAGGGAAGAGAGAAAAAATAAAAGAAAGAAAGAAAGAAAGAAAAAAAAAAGATGAAGACTCTTAAATGCCTCCTGCCAAAAGTAAAGAGCGAATCTCAGTTGCAATGGCTCTGCTAAAACTTGATCATGCGGGATTTCAAACGATAAAGGGCTGCCGGGCTGCTATTTACTGCGGTGGGAACAAGTTGCAGGATGAAATCCAGGCGTTAAGGGACCTATTTTCCACTTCATTGTTTGCAAAGGAATCTACTGAAATGACTTTGAGCGTCTTTAAACTGGAACTATGTGGAGGGAGAATGCAGTAAGTATCGCCTGGTGGGGAGCCCGGATCGCGCCCAGCCCCGGGCGCCGCGCAGGGCTCTCGGCGGGGCCGGCTCCGCCGGCCGGGGCTGCGCTCCGAGTTCCCCGCCAGCACCGAGGGCCGGTGAGGGGATGCCGGCAGCTTTGCCTGGCGCGCCAGCGTCCTACATAGAGCTGGGGCTGCTTGAAGAACTGCCTTCATGCATATTTACTAGGAATTGTGAATGAAAAAAATCAGAGCAATCGAGCTTTCTGTGGCGGGCTCTGCTGTAGTGTCTCCCTGGGTTTGTTTATGGTAAACTGGGAACGAAGCTGTTCCGTTTCAGGAGCGAAAAGAGCTTTATCCCGCACCGCTTTAGCTATGCTCCAGGTTATGCTTGTTTTGAACCTGCCAAGAAAACTCCTGCCCTTGCTCATATTAATTAGTTTGCTTCTAGCTGCGCTTTCCAGGTTGGGTGTCTCGTCCCTTAGCGCTCAAACCCGTCCATCTCACTTGGAAGCAAAGCGGGCAGTTGGGAGCTCAGGATATTCCTGACCTGGATAAGATGAGGGACGTATCCCGGACGGCTGAGGGCTCACGGAGCTGCTTTCAGAAAGAGCGGAAATCTAAGTGAAGGGGGGGGAACTTTTGAGTGTAGTCACTTTATTTCCGTTCATGCGATCGAGGTATATTTCTTTTTCTCCTGTCAAATCTGCAACCTGACTAACGGCTTCTCCCCGTCTCCTCTCGTCCCCCCGCTGTCCCGTCCCGTCCCCCCCGTGTCCAGCCCCCCCTTGCCTGTCTCCCTGTCCACGTAGCTGCCCTCCCGGGATGCGATGTCGCTCGCAGGCTGCGGCGGGGATCACGAGTGCGGCCAGCGGCGCAGAGGCCACCCCTGAGCCCGGGCAGCGAGGGGCGCGACATGCCCGCGGTCGCGACATGTCCTGCAGCGACACCGACAGCAGCACCGGCACCTCCGGCAGCCGCCGCCGCTCCGTCTCCTGAGGCGCTGGGTACGTGCGGCCCGCGCCCGCAGGGGGGCGCCCTCGCGCCGCCGCCGGCCCGCGCTCGGGGCGCCAGCGAGCCGGGATCCGAGCGGGGCCGGGAGCGGGGCCGGGAGCGGGGCCGGGAGCGGGGCCGGGAGCGGGGCCGGGAGCGGGGCCGGGAGCGGGGCTCGGAGTGAGGGGCTCGGGGGCCCTGAGCCTTCCTCGGGCTCGGGAGGAAGCCGGGGCAGTTCGGTTTGCTGTTCCACCGCGCTCCGTGCCGCCGCTGGTGCGGGAGCAGTCGGCGGGTCCTGGCCCGCAGTGAATCAGGCGGCACTGATGTGCAGCTCAGTGCTCTGTCGAGTGCTCGTCTCCTTGTGTGCCCCGAAAGGAGGTGGTGATGCTGCAAGCCCGTGTCTGGCTGCGTGTTTCAGCGGCCGTGACTGAGGATGGAGATAGGGCTGGCAGGATGAGAGGGGAGATCTGAAAAATGCCACCGTGATTGGCCAGCCCCGCTTGTGTGTTCTGCGTGACGCTCTGCAACAAGCTTGGCTTTATGTGGCACAGGGACTCCCTTCTTGCAGCTAGCAGAGAGCCAGTTATGGGGGTGGAAATCCCCCGGGGCACAGAAACACGGGGAGATCTTGCAGAGTCAGACCTGCTCTCCTTCTCCCTCCTTCAGATAGTTCAGATCCCTTCTGAGCTCATCTCTCTCCCCATCCTGCTCCGTCTGTATTCAGCCCCCTACAGAGATTCATGAAGACATGAGGTAACCAATGCAGCGATGCTCATTTATGGAACACACTCCCCTTCAACACTAGGGACAACTTTGTGTCCGAGATCAGCAGTTCTGAGATGCTCAAGTTCTGAATGCTGCATGCGAGGACAGAAAAGAATTAAGATAGAATATTGTGCTTTTGAATCTGTTCCAGAAATGCAGTAGGATTCCTTAAGCAGCGGCTGCCTCGGAGGGATCTTCAGAAATAAACCAGCATGGGTTTGGGATGCTGTGAGATGTATGGAGTGTGTGGACTGGGCTTTCCAGCAGACCTCTGACTCACTTCTCTCATTTTGGGCTAAAATACCTCTCTCTGATAGACCGTGACTAAAGTTTAAATAGATGTCCAGGATGAAGGAAAATATTCTGGATGGAAAAAGATTTCTTTTACCTATTTTAGCACAGCAAGGTTAAAGAGAAGGATGATAATGTCTTTTTAAAATGATGTCAGTCATTTTAATTTTGTTGGCTATCCAGGAAGAATGTTAATGGGTCTTTTCCCTGAACTTCTGCTACAGTTTTTGCCTTGCTCATGGAAGGCCAGCTGTAATACTGTCATGAAGCTCAGTTTTTGATAAGATATAAGAGGCTTGACTTGGAACTAAGTTGAAGGATGCTTTATAAAAAGCTGCTAAAGTTTGCATTATGCCCAGAAGCTTTCTGTTTAAAACCTTCTTTGAAGATATGCAGTATATATATTTTTCTCTGTGTTCTTCTTATACATTGTGATCACTTTTACAGGGGATAAAGCTGGCAAAGATGAGGAAAATTGGCTGTGCTCTCCTGGTACTCCAAGCTCTTCTGGCACCTTTGGATCTTGTTCGTGGAGCAGAGAAAAATTATCCCATCCTGAACATTGCAGTGATTCTGGGAAGGACCAAATACATAACAGAGAGAGATATCAGAGCTCTCTGGACCAGGGAAATGTCAGCAGACCTGACTGTTGATATCAATGTAGTGACTCTTCTTGTGAACCAGACTGACCCTAAGAGCATCATAACACATGTTTGTGACTTGATGTCAGGCACCAAGATCCATGGAGTGGTTTTTGGAGATGACACAGATCAGGAGGCAGTAGCTCAGATTTTGGATTTTATTTCATCTCAGACTTCCATTCCAATTCTTGGAATTCATGGCGGGGCCTCCATGATAATGGCAGATAAGGTAGGAAAATTTATTAAGAGCTCTTGCTATTCTGATGTACTTCATTGTATTGGTCTCTGTCATGAATAATTTCTACAAGCAGTGGAAAAAGATGCTCTTAATTGTCTCTCTGTACTTAAAGAAAAAAGTATGCATGATGGTGTCTTTGTTGATAGCTCATCAAATATTCAGAAATAGTCTGGGGCTTCTGCCTGAAACTCAACTTTCTAACACTACAAAAACAGCCCTAATGAGATATTACTCTCCAGCACATGGAATGATGGTCAGTTAAAAAACTTTAATAGAACTTTAATAGTAGGTTCCTAAAATGATTTTGAGGGTAAGATGTAAAACTATAAGCAGATGTTCTGTGGTTTTATGAGAAATAGCAAGCAATAGACCTGAATGTATCTGGGTGCAACAGTAATAATAGGACAATAATGAGCCAGACTTTAGTGATCCAGTACAGTGTCTGAATTAAGTAGTCATGCACACTTGAACCACTGCATTCCAAGAATTTATTGAATGAGATTTTTGCTAACTGGATAGTTCTACTTTGCTACTGTAGTTCATGAAAATCCAGTAAGGGCTGTCTGAAATCTGGAGATAATGATAGATAGTCTTGTTGGAAAGCATATTTTTATGTAATCTGTTGTGAGACAGGCACTCAGTGCAGGGCTCAGCTCTGCTGGGAACTCTGCCTCGCCTGCAAGTCAGAGGAGCTCCCACTGAGGTGTGAGAGAGCAGAGCTCAGAGAGAGTGCAGATGTGGGAGTCACTGGTTTGCCAGCTCTTGAGGATCTTTAATGTGAATTGTGAATTATTTCCTGGTATTTCTGTACTTTTGGGTTCCTTATTAATTTATTATTATTTTTTCTTATGAGTGACTTTGAATAGTAAACACATCTGAACACATCTGAAAAGGAAGTGGTCCAGATATATCATTTTGTGAAGTAAGGGGGGAAGAGAAGCAGAGTTAATTTTGATTGAGGAATCAGCTTTGAACTTTGGAAACATTTTACCTCTGGAATAAACTTTTTTTTCCATTGGGATGGGAAGTCTGTTTCTCTTGGTATTTTGAAAAATCTTCCTTGAGAGCTTGTCATACAAGGGGAGGACAATAACTACTGAATTATAGCAGAGATGGCATTGATATCTTGATTTATATAGAAAGATCATTACAGTCAATGCTGCTGTCTTAAATGCAATTGCAGTGACCAAATTAGAGAGGCAGTTATTTCATGTGCTTTTAAATTACAGTGCAGATTTACTTGTCTTTTAAAGCTGGGTTTATGTGTATTTAGTGCTTCTATTTGATACATATTTCACTTAACTGTGTCTGCCAGTGTAAGAACACTTGATCTCAGCCAGGGCTAAGTGATGAAACACTGGAAGAAATTCTTACAGAATCATCTTCACTTTTGGTAGCAGATGCAGGATGTTACTGATACAGATCTATTTTTATTTTTATGTAAGAGCCTCTAGAAAATGAAACAGTCTATTTTTTTTTTTGTCTCAGTAAATTATTACTGTTTTCACTGTATGCTAATATTATCATTATTGTATCACTGTCTTTTATTTTAGGGGTTATCAAAGTTTTATTAGCAAACTTTCCTGTTGAAATTTAGCTTCTAAGATTTCCATTTGGGAAATCAAAATTGTCTTTTGTGTGTTAAAACAATCTAACAGAGCAGCCTTCAGTAGCTTGAATTGGCTGAAGGAATTGTTTGTTCATGTAACTAATATTGCCTTAATTTTCAGCCTGACCTTTGCAAGGTGCAGTGTCTTGCAATGAGGTTTGGAACACCTCAGTAATGACACTTGCAGGTGTCACTCAATTAACCATTCATTTAGTAACGAATTCCATGGAGATGAAGTTGAAATTCACAGTGCTGTCATAAAGGCGGGGAGATGAAATCTGAGGGAGAAGGATTGGAAACATGAAATCTTTCAAGTCACTGTCAGCATTTTAGCTGGCACACATAGGTGTTGGCTGACTTGTGAAGATTATTTTAAGTCTCCTGCTTTGTCTCATGCATTGAGATGCCTGGCTATGCAAAAGGTGCCTGGTCCCACTCCTGCTTGTGGATGTAGTGCTCTGGCACTCTAATAAAGCCATTCCATTTATGTCCTTATTGTATGAGTGCTGTGCCAGGTGGTTATGTGATGCTGAACTCAACTCAACTGAGGGCACAGGAATGGGAGCTCATTTATAACGCTTATACTGCTGAGGACTTCACTGAATGACTCAGAGGGGATAAGCTACCATATTCCCTGTGGCTAATAAATATTATGTCAATGTGAATCTGGACTGAAGACCCATATCTGTAAAAAAATTATTTTATATTTCTAAGAATGAGGTATGGCCACATTTGAAGTTTGCAGTGATTAATGCAGGACATACAGCTTTTGAAGCACTGTGTCCCTGTCTGAACATCTGGGGTGAGTGGTGTGTTGTCTAGACTACCTCCTTTGCCAGCCCAGCTCTGCTTCAGTTTGCTCAGAGTTTGCCTGCACCATCTGAAGAGAGATTTTGCATGATTCAGACATGGAAAATAGACAGGCATGTGAAGCCAATCAAACCGAAATGTTTTCTAAACCTTGCTGATCTATTTTCACCTGACATCAGCTGCCCAAACACTACCAACAAACCAATGGGACACCTGGGGGTTTATGGCATTTACCTGATCCTGACTGTGTTGCAGAGATACCCTTTGGGCAGTGCCATGTGCTCTGCTCCAGCTGATTTTATCACCTGCTCTTGGCAGGAGCTCTCCTGCCAATGAATTCCTCCTTGGCTTTGGTCCCCAGTTCTGCCATGCACTTCAAACATATTCAGATGTGGGATAGTCTGCTGAAACAGGATGAGAATTGTCTGGGGCATCTGTGCCAGCCTGCTGTGCATCAGCATCCCTTGGAGGATGCTGAAAACAGGCTGGCTGTTTATTCATCTTGTATCTCTTGACATTTGAGACATCTCAACACAAACATTGCTTAGGAACTGTTTTCTGACTTGAGCATTTGGTTTCAAACATAGTTACCTTTGTTTCACCACATGCTATGATTATAATGGTAGTATTTGTGGTAATTTTTTTTAAACAGAGAACATCATGGTTAGTTCTGTGTCAATGCTAAAAGACTTACTTCTTCACATGTGGAAAAATTATCCCTATGTATTGTAAATATGTCCAGGAATATTTAGTGTCTTTGAACCATACTGCTTTTGCCTATTGCAAACCTAAATCTTTCTAGAAGTCTTTCTGAAAGACATAATTTGAGGCATTTTACTGTTGTGGAAGCGCTCACAGTTATAACACAGTCAAGAAGTGCTAAGGGTGAGGGTAGTTTTCCAGAAGGGCTATCACAAAGTGGTACTTCTTGAAACAGATCTGGAAATGTTATGCAAAATAACGAACTGATTTCCAAAAGGTAAGTGCTATATATTACTGCACAATGATTCTACGGGAGCCCTGGAGGTCAGACAGGGTTGCTGGAGGTTGTCTAACCCAGCCCTTGCTCTCTGATGAGCTAATATCAAAATCAGATCATCCAATCAAGTTTTGAATATCTCCCTGAACTAGATACCACAGCCTCTCTGGGCAATCTGTTTCAGTAATTAACCTCTCTCACCATGCAAATATTTTCCTTTTATCTCATTAGAGTTTCCCTTGATACCACAGGCTTTTGTTCTTTTGCTGTGAATCCAAGTCCAACTCTGTCTCGGTGCCGTTGTAGGCTTCAATTACAGCGCTCCTTACCTGTCGCTTTCCTGGGGAAAAGGTTCCTTCAGCCCTTACTCCTGCAGTCCTTTGGACTTCCTTGAATACATTGGTGTCTTGTATGGGGAGACCCCAAACAGGACAGGGGACTGCAGCTAAGGCCTCGTGGGTGCTGCGAGGGGAGCAGTGCCTGCCGGAGCCGCCGCTGCTGCCGCAGCCGGCGAGGGTGCGCCGCCGAGAGGGAGCGCGGCTGCCCCGCGTTCAGCCATGGCCCCGTGCCCTGGGACCCTTCAGCAGTAAGGCATCTGATTGCTAATGAGCACTGAGGGAAACTCTGCTTTGAAATCTTTCATTCTTTTGGTGGTGATTTTTTAGGTACTTTAGTGAAATAGTTGCAGATGTTCGCATTACTTGTCATTTTCACCTCTCTATAGGTATAGCTGGAATTGCTTGTTTTAGCTTATTTGAGAGGCAAAAACTGGCTGCACTTGTGCAAACCAGAGCTCTAAGCAGCTGTGATCAGAGCCCACCCAGACTCCTGGCTCAGGAGCATTTATGCTCCCTTATCTGTATGTGACTTGGATGTTAAAGTTCCTCCAGACATCCTCCAGCTTCTTTGTCCAATGTCTCCATGGCACAGGGATTCTCTGAAGGACCAAAAAGGTTCAAAAGCCACACTTAACTTTTATACTATGTTAAGTGTGCTTCAACTCCTAATGCTTTCAGCATTGTTTGATGGATGGCAGGGGGGTGTTGAATTGGTTTTTTATTGTAGAATCTTTTCTGGAGGTCATACTACATGGAATGTTCTCATTAATTCATGCGTCTGCCATATGCGTATGTAGATTTCTGTCCAGCCTGTTTAGTTGTCTTGTAAAAGCAGTTCTGTATTGCATTGTAGAACACTGTAAATTTAACATTTTCTATAATAGCAACTTTTCATTCCCCCCTTACTGATGGCTGATGTGTATGGCACTATGTGTCTGAGCATGATACTCAAGTTGGCTTTGTTACTGTTTGGAAGATTAAACCACAGGTTAATAAATACTTTAGTGCAAAAATAGCAGTATTCATATAACTGCTGTTTCAGGTCTAGACATAGTAGCTTGCACTACTACATAGTCTGTTGCACACAATATTTCCAGCTTCTGACTCATCTAAAGAAGCAATTGAATTTGATTTTCTTCCTTTCTAGCTGTATGAAGGTTCCTATGGGAAGAATAACCTTCAGATATTCTAATTTTTATTTTGAGCTGCAATAGAAATGTAGTACTGACCTCCTTGCAAATCTGTGTTTACTTATCCATAAAGCCAATCTATATGTACTTTTAAGAAAGTCTTGCACATCCATAAGATTTTTAGACCTAGAATGTAATCTGTGGTGGTACCTTTTACACACACTTTCTGTAATCCGTGGTGTTAAATGCTCAAAAATGTGCCTGAGATTTGCCCTGCTGAGGAGAATGAAGTGAGTGGATACAATATCCTGTGTTTTTCCTTCTCAGGAGGAAGTGCTGTGCCAGGGTGAGGTGGTTGGGATAGAGCCTGCTGGTTTAGACATTGCTATTCCTGTGCTGGCATGGCTGGGAGTGTTTGCTGTATTCAGCTGGGTCTTGGAACTCAGAGGAGATTATATTAATGATGTGAGCTTTGCTTTCTTGCTCTCCCACTTTCTCCCACTCCTTTTTTTAAAGAGTTTTCCTAGCAATATATTTTCCTAGAGGTGATAGTATTATTCCTCATTCTCTTGTCCATGTAAGTTTATCCCTCTTAATTCAGTGAAGGTAAACATGGATGAATTTCTGGAATACTGCAGGAGTAGACTCTTATGGAGCTCAAGGGAGGGATATTTAGTTTAATTTTCCAAGGTAGAAGGAAGGCAATTTAGGTGTGGGTAAGTTCCTGATATTTTAGTTTGCTTAAATTTATAGCTGCAGCTGAGCTGAGGGTGCAGGGTTGGTTTCCACACACCCTCATTGAGGTGAGAGGAGTGTTTGGCTTCACTTTAGTCCTTTGCAGTAAGCTATATATTTTCATCCAAAGCTACTGTTTTCTTTCTCTTCAGACTGTTCTTACAGTTTTACCTTGAAAATAGAAATCTTTAAGTGTCTTTGTTTTGAGCAGCAACATCTTAAAACTGCTACCAAGTCCCTGTTGTAGATCACCCATGCAATCTCTCCAAACTATTGCCTGCCTGTGGGTAATTACAACACGCAGACTCCTGGGCTGTGAAAGTAGGACACAAGACCTTCAGCATCATTTTCACCTTGCAGAAACTCCTGGTGGCAGATTTGGAATTTTTTTCCCAAGAATATTCTCAAATAAAATATTAAAATTTATTCCTTTTAAGCTATAAAATAATTATAGGCCATTACAAAATACATACAAGATTCTAGCAATTAGAATTATCCAGAGAATGTACCTGAAAATCTAAAATTATGCAGTGTACAGAACAGAAGGGCTTTGATATAATGTCAAACACATTTTTTTGTGTTTCATCTATTAATTATTTTTGAGGATGCTTAGATTACTTGAATAGACAGTTCATTAGTGTGTTTTGTCACTTATTTGAACTAACAATTTAATTTGAAGTATTTCTCTGTAATTTTTTTTTTATTTTGCTTGGAAGACTCTGGGATAGATTTGCCTACATGGTGATGGTACAAAGGGCTTTGTATAGATGCACAGAAAGAATTTGCAGACTGTAGCTTTTATTTTTTACTAATCTATGGTAATCTAGTTTGTGTGTACTGTTTCCCTTCCCCTCTTCCCTCCTCCTTCCTCCTTTGCCTCTACTTTCCCCTGGAGCTATGAAGTTGTGTGGATTTTACTGAGAGAGCCCAGCCTGGATTGTCTCCACACCATCTGTCACCATATTGTTTGTTTAAATCCTTGAGATATTTTCTTCTGTACTTCACTGAAATAAATACATAAAGCTGCAGCAGCATCATTGGCTATTTATATTAGATTTAGACTTAATGTCCTTAGGAGAAAACCTCTGTGCTTGCAATAGAGGTGCATGAGCTGGAGGCAGGGTTTGTAACACTGCCCGTGGTTCAGTTCCCTGAGTGCAGAGCTCCAGTTCTGCAGTGTGTTCAGTGTCTCAGCCCAGGCCCCTCTGGCTTCTCCAGGGGGACACCCAGCTGGGCTCTCATGGCCCTGCAGGGACAGTGCTGCTCAGGAATTATGCTCTGTCTCCCCACTCTTTCAAGGAAAACGTTTTGTGCCCTTTGGGAAATGCAGGATGTATCTTCCTCTGTCCTGAGACTTGATAGTCTGGGTCAGGGAAAAGGTGAAACTCACAGCTCTGTGAAACCAGAACTGGAAATAAGAGTGGTTAGTTAGAAGGGGGAATGTCTTGGAAAGAAATTGAAGTGTGCAAAACTGTGGTATAAGAACTGAACAACCAGCAGGAACATGAGTTTTGCTGATATGCAAATGTGATATTCCAAGTTGCTGATGGGGTTGGTGCCCAGCTGCTTTAAGTTTAATATGCAGTTAACATTGTCTCCTTTCACTACAGCAGTTTTTTCTGTACATTCCATATACATGAAGCTTAAGTGATCAAAAATCCTCAGTATTTGAAGGGAGGAGGAGGTTCCAGGTGTACAAGTTGTCTTTTACTTGGGGAAGAGCAAAATTCCTCTGGAGAAAGGATTGTCCTTTCTGGGCTCCTGGGCTGAGGGGTAAATGGGGCTCCCTGATCAACCTTTGCAAATGATTTAAACCTCTCGAAAAAGGAACCGTGTCTAGTCCAAATTTGTGACTAAGATTTTATTTGCATACCCATTCTTTCAGCTTCACTTGTGGATTAAAGAAATAATTCATGAATGTACATATGTAGATGGCTTGTATAATCCATTTCTTTTCTGTTCTCTTTGACAGCTACAGAGCCTGAACTAAATTTAGGAGATCCAGCAACATATCTGAGGTCAGACTGGCCATAAACTTCTAGAGCACAGCAGTAACTCCCTTTGGTTGTACATTGGTCCATCTTGCTTATCAAGATTAACACATTTTGGACAGGCACATTCAAAACACTTCCTTCTGGCTGTAACACACTGAGAAACACATTAAAGGGTTCTGGATGAGATTTGAGTAAAACATTGTAATATTCTGCATACAGCTCCAAATCAATCTCCATTTCTTTTGAAAGAAAGACATCTCTTTGGACATATTTTGTTTCATATTTGGGTGTGATCAGACCTGAGAAATCCAGGTCAGTGTTTTTTGGTATACATGCAGGCTCTTCTCCCTGCTTTCTCCTAGATTCCCTTGCTGAATGAAGGAAGGGTGAGAGAAAAACAGGTGGTAATCTTTATGCTTTTAATATTTTTCAATGATTTACCTACTCCTTGAGATGGAGCCTACAGGCGGTGGTGCTTTGGTGTGCTGCATTGGCTAACAGTAGTGGGATTCCCAGTAGGATCACCTCCAGCCATTTTGGGGTAGCTTGGATAAAGTAGATTTTTTTCAGATCAAGACCATATATCTCTCAACTTTGTGCATCCCTTGATTTTGATTTTGAGTGAGCTTTCTTGGAGAGGTGCTTCATTACCACGACTCCTCAGTCAGTGTTTTCGGCTTCCTGTCTCCATCATAGATTTGGGAAAGCAATTTCCTTCTAGGCCTTTAATGAAGATAGGCTGAACCATTTCCTTGTCACAAGTTCCTTGCTGCAGCATGACTGAGAGCACCAGTGCTGGTCTTGCTCCATGGCCTCTGCTCAGTGTTTGTGGCTATTTATAACCTGCCTTTTGTGCACATTGCAGCAAGATATTTCTATAAGCATGTTTCATTCGAAGGATTGCTGAGTGGAAAGCTGCTTATCTTCTCCTTTTTTTTTTTTTTTTTTTCCTTCCTTTTCTTGACAGTGATGGTTTGTTTTTAGTGTCCTAACTTTTGGTTCAAGATTTCTGTAACTTTGTTGATGGAAAGTTTTGCCTATTTGTGCTGAGCAGTTTGGTTTTCCACGTGACTAAATTAGCAATAGGACTGCTTTGTTTTCACTGCATTGATTTTGTGTCTAGTGGAAACACACTGTTTATGTAGAGCTACTATGAAAGAAGAAAGAGCAGGGATTTTATAGCCACCTTTCAGCTCAACAAAATTTGCAACACAATTAGGTATGACAGAAAATAGAATTAAGGTAATCTCTTCTAAGTAACAAGTTGCTTTTAGGAGTTACAGAAACATATAATTACCAGACAAATTGCCTGTTATTTTTTGTGTGTGAGGCTAATTAAGAGTTCTGAGTAAATTGTGTTGATATAGGCATCAGAGCTATATGAAGTACCTAATTGGGATGAGATAAGGCTTCATCATAAGAAAACAAATGCCAGAATTATGAATTATGTGTCTGTATTCTAGTCAAGTACCATTTAGGATGACCTGGTTTATTTTCAGCAGTCATATTATTTTTGTAGGAAACAAAACCCTGTCCTTTATTTTGTTCTGATCTGTTTGCCATCCCCTCCTCTCTCCTTTATCTGCATTTAACTACTGTTATTTGCAAAAAGACTGGCATTTCCTTTTGTGGAATCTGGGTTCCAGAGAAAGATGTGCATGGCTCAGCTGCTTAGCATGTGAAACTTTAAGCTCTGTCCCACAACTATGTAACAGCAAACTGGTGCAGAAGTTGTAAAAAGAAATACTTGTTCACTTGTTCTTAGACTGGATTTTCCTTACTCAGTCCATTGTCTGCCAACCTGCTTCTCCAAAGAGCTGCTTCCAAACCCCCTCCTCTGCTGAAGCCTTCAGCTGCACCCCATCCATTTGCCATTCCACTTTATGCTTGACTGTCATACTGTCATGTTATTTAGGATGGTTTTTTTTTTTTTTGTTTTGTTTTTTATTCCATTTATTTGCTTCTAGCAGAAGCAAAGGTGGGTAGGAGGGAATACACCTCTCTGCTTAAAATTCTGTATCCCTGAATTTTAGGAATACTGAGTCTCTTTCAATGTACACAGAGCACAGAAGACTGTTGCTAAAATCGTCGTAATTGGAGCAAATAAAAATTCTCAGGGGTCCCAAGAACAAAGTAAAAACTATGAATTTAAGCCAAACATCTTCCTATTTATAAGCAGGAAATAGAGGAAAGGAGTATAAACTGAGCCAGGTGAGCTAGGGAAGTCTTGGTGGGGAACTGAGGTGGTGACAAAACAGAAATAAAATTACTCATGGAAGTGATCTTTTGTGAAAAAAAAACAGCATGAGAAAACCAGAATTACTCAAAATTCTGAACCGTTTCCATCTCTATCTTTTCAGGACTCCTGACCTTGGGATTTTGGGCAATCCTTTTCAGTCCTAAGTCATTCTTTCTGTATTCATTGACTACTTTACATACTTGTACAGGAAGGTTCTTGCTTTTCCTGTAGCAATGTGGGGAGTCTGGGCTGGAGTTAACCATCTGGAGATTATGTATTGGAGTGTCTACTTGTATCCATTCTCATGCAATTTAAAATTTCCCTACTGCTCTTGTTTTTTTCCTTTAGTATAACCTCTGAGGCAGGGAGTCTGTTACAGGCTTTCCTGAAACAAAATCCTCCCCTTGTTTTGCTGTGCACTTGCACTTGGCTGGCTACTGATGCTTTTCTGTGTAAGTTTCATTTCTATAAAAATGGAAAGAGTGTTCACTTATTCTCTGATTTCTAATATAAGTACTTTTTTCCATGGATCTATATTGACTCTGTTCAGGTGCTTTGTGGGAGCACCTTTTATAATTTAATTCTGAATTTTGCATCTCCCCTTAGAGCCTTTAGAATACTTGTGGAGAGGACAGACTGACAGGAAAAGATATGGAAGCAAATTTCTTCCCACTGTCTTAGGTGGTGTTAATTTTGCAGTCTGCCCTGTATGTGAATGTGTTGTTGTTACTTTAGAAATACCATTCTGAGACTCAGGTTCACTGGCACTTAGTACCTAAACTGTTATTACGTGCACTGAACAAATTCTGGATCCTGAATGACACAAATCCTGATGTTGTCTAACATCTGGTTGGATCATGAGGCTGAAAATGAGCAGTGTCTGCAGAAAACAGAGCTCAGGGAGGAGCCAGGCAAGGACAGCCTTCGCTCTTTGTGGGGTGAGCCTACATGGGGAGGGGAAAATACAAATTACATGATCCCCTCCACACTTTGGGTTAGATAAAGACAGAAATTATCTTCATAGCCATTTCCAGATATACTTATCCTGTCATTTTTACCAGTCTTAACAACAGCAAAAATAATGTCACACCTTTTCTAACCTTTCTCAGGCTTCAGGCTGTTGCTCTTTGCTATCCATCACTATTTGATAGTATAAAAGTAGCTGAAATATTTCCAATGATCAGTGAAAAAATTACAGTAAATAGATGACTTAGGACAGGTGCAAATAATAATAATAATAAAAAATCATGTTATAATATCCTGAACTCTTGTGCTCATTATCTTCTCACTGTATTCAGATATTTTCACTATATACTCTCACTATATACAGATTTTTTAATGAGATTCCCAATTTCTCATAAAAACACATCACATGATCTCTGAATAAAAATTTAAATGAATGTGTTGGAAGCTTGTGGTCCCAGCTGTCACCTGCAGTATGTGTGTCTTTACTGGTCATTGAAAGCCTTACCAATCTTTAGTGTGCTTGTTTGAATTGTTTTAAGTTGATTTTTCTGGCTCCTTCCTGGTATGGGATGACTCCTGGCTTAAGAGAAGCTGGTTTTTTATTTAACTTTTTTACAGTATGAGGCAGAGATCTTAAAATAGGGAGAGATTTCAGGCAATAATAAAGTGTAACAGCCCACCTCAGCAATCCTTATTCCAGTGGAGGCCCTATTGACCTGTTAATCCGCACTGGAGCCCTCAGTGGACACTGCCTGAAAACAGTGGAAAATTTCAGCTAAAATAAGAATGAACTTGCACATCTCCCACACTCTACTGCATGTTTTTAACTGTACAAAGTAGGTTATAGGCATGCAAAACCTTAGTTTTAAATAAGTTATGCAGAAGAAAGCTCTCTAGGTCAGCAAAGGCGTTTCTAAAAGCTGAGGAACAAACTGCCACGAAGAAAAGAAATACAAGTCCACATGGAAAGCCAAAATCCTGCTTGTGGGATCCTGACTTTGGTGTGATCGATTTCATTGGGAAGTAAAGGATGAAGAACAAGTGCAAAGTAAGCAAATGCTTTAAATAATTGGTCCTTTAATGCTTATTTAATTGCTTTTCCTCAAGATTTCAATGCTGCCATGTAAAGGGATAATGAAGCATTTTTTTCCTTTCTAATGAAGGGCTTAATATGTTCTTTATGTAACAGCCATAAAGATGCAGACATAGTCTTGTAATATTTTGTAATATGAGATAGAAAGGCCAAGCATGCAATAGACTTAAAGCATTTTCTGCTTAGAAGAGCAGTCTCTAGCTAAAGGAATGATTTGGTTTGCTAAGGGCTGCACTTGGGGTGTCCTCTCTCATGATACACTGGGTTGCTAGTGAAATGCCCTGTTGACAAGCTGGTTGGTTTAATTTGAGTTAAGCCTGATTATTATTAACTAACTTATTTAAACTTCATTTTGATTGCTAGGTTTCTGCCTTACCGGGTCATTTTGAGGTTTCATTTGCATATTCCACTGAGTTAAAAACTCTGGTAGCTTTTCTAATTCAGCTCAGATGGTGGAATATTTTCCTTCTTAACAAACATTCTAGTTTGTATAAAAAAAAATTCTCCTTCCCTTAGTTTCTTTTTAAATCAAGTATGTACAGTAATCTTGGCTCCCTATTGAGCTGGTTTAATCATTTGTTTTTTCCATCTGCAGAGAGCCAGTTCCCAAAGTAACTTCAAAGAGCCTTGCCTGAGTAAAAGCTTCCAGCTTGGGAGCAACAAAGATTACAGAAATATGCTTATGCAACTGCTTGAAACCTCTGGCTATCTTGACATGGAGAATGCAACTGAATACTTCCCTCTATTATTATCTTACTATAGATCTTAAATATTTGTAACTGAGAGTTTTTCTGCCACTTTGCTTCTGCCTCCCTGGTGCCTGCTCAGTGTGATGTGTTGCACAAGTGCACAGACATGGCATTTGGAGGCTCAGGGGGATCGCTGGTGTTCTGCGTCTTGAAGTGATCTCTCATGTAACTGCAACGAGAAAACAACCATAAAATTCAGCCTTGATGTAAATTGTCTGTAGACAAGGCTGAAGACTTGCAGCAGCAGCAAATGAAGACTATTTGTAATATTTGAGATTTGTGCAGGCTTTAATCAAATGATGAAGAGGCTTCAAGTGAAATGGTTCCTGGGAGAGTGGTAGCCTTCCTTCTTAATTTTTAAAATTTCCTATGTTGACATGTGTAATCTCAGTTTTCTGAAAATAAAGTCAATCCCTGCCCAATACAAGTAGATAGATATGGGTTGCATATTTTATATCTAATGTATATGTCATGTTTTTGAGGGCAGTAGCAAACAAACTGGTAGTTAAAACTGACAGTGTTTGTGAGAATCTGCTTCATATTAAGGTCAATAAAACTTATTGTCTTTATTTCTGTGGTCTTCCTCACTAGTGACTGTTCCTTATTCATGACATTCTAGTCCAGTGGTTGTCATCATCACTTTGGAGAAAAGCTGATTTTTTTTAATGTTTTTTCCTTTTTTTTGACAAAATTATCTGAAAATCAGTGTGTCTGGGATTTATCCCAAATTAATTTCCTGTGGAGAGAAGAGTTATGAGTTTGGTCTCAGTACAACGACTCTTTTGCATTATAATATCTGTCAGTGGAAATGCACTACTTTGATTTTAACTGAAGCTATTTCAGATCTTAATTTTTGGCTTAATCAAATCCTTAGCACAAGCAAATCTAATTCTGGCATACTATTTCAATTGCACAGACTTTCATTTCTGACTAAGGATTGGAAGGATTAACCCAGATTTTCGCAGTTCTCTCCATGACTGGGTGGATAGGATTAAAATCTGTGCTGCTCACTGTGGCTTTTTATTCTGCTTTTTGATTAGTTATGTCTGTTGACCAGGGTGGGAAATTTTCTGAGGTTAAGACTACAGCTAAAAGAAGTATGGTGAATTCACTGTATTGCATTGTATTTTGATTAAAAATACAGCCCAGACATGCTTTGCCTGTTTAAAGCACCACAATTTATAGTTTATAGTATAGTCTAGATAAACTTTGTAGTTTGAAGTATTAATATATATAAATTTATCATCTTTTGGCTGTATAAATACATATTTTAGGAAAAAATAATTGCGTAAAACAGGAATGGTATTAGCAGGACCCAGCTGTAACATCTTCTTAAGGACTGGCTAAATGCAGCAAAAGTTTTTGGGCCAGAAGCTGGAAGGATGTTCCTGTATCTAATTTCTATCAGTGCAGCTATTAGAAATAGAGACATTTCTGGAATATTGTCTGCAATTAGTCTCCCACCTTCTAAAAAGCCTTGATCCTATAATGAGCTTAGAAATTTTTTACTTCAGTGGCCAGAGAATGAAAGTCTCACCTCCAGGTGATGAGGCGAGTTGGTTTTGTTTAATCCAGTAAAAATGAGCCTGGGAGGAGGATATGGTGACTGGATGAAGGAAGAATTTTGTGTTAAACAACATAAAATGAGTCAGACAACTGAAACTTGGGTGGGAAATTGAAAGTGGTGAATGGTATTTAGGTGGAAAATGAAGAAGCTCAGGAATGGCAAGAAGCTGGCTGGTGTTATGATGGAAACTGGTCAATGAAGAAGGATGAGCATGTTCTTTGTAATTCTACATTCTTCTTTACATTTACAGAAAGCTTGAATTGAAAAAATTATGCAACAGTATAATAACACTGCCTCCAAATCCAGTCAGGCTTATATAAATGTTAGATTTGGTAAGGTGAAGTGGGAGGAGTGGGATCCTGGAGTACTCCTTATCAGACAGCCAAGGACCCTGCTCATCAGCCTTGGAGAGCCTGGCCTTGGGATTCTTGTTGGAATATGGTGAACTATGTTCTAAAAATTTTTAAAGCCTCATCTCCTAGAAAAGAACATAACATTTCCCCAGAAGTTAGAAGTATCTTTACCTTTTTATGTGAAGCAGGAGAACTTGACTTTTCTTCGGGTATTTCTGCCTTTTTGTATTTTGTTCTTTTGTGCCTCGGGCAGCAACAGGATTCTCAAGAGACATGTGATGAAGATGTACTTTCCACTTGGAAGAATGATGCTATTTGCTGCTTGTCATCCTGGTGTGTTAGGGAAAAGGAGAACCTGTTACCAGCCCTGGAGCTGTGTGGTTGGAAGGTTGCAGTATCCATAACAGATCCCTTTTGTGTTCCGTGGTTTAGTCTCAGCCTAAGCTGGCAGAGATGATGTCTGTGTGTCAGACATGCTGTGCAGTGCTTTATAGAACCTAAATTTGTGGGCAGTCTGGGTTGCAGTAGCAGCTGGAAACACAAAACATTACAGGTTTTTCATGTTTGTGCTGGATGTTTGTTGCCATTGCATGGTGGTATTTCTGTCTGTAAATAATCAAGTTCTGGACAAACCAGCTGGTTTTGACACTGAAAAATATTTTGATGAATATTCTGACTCTCATTTAAAAATTTGTTTCATGGACTAAAATATTTTATTTGTTTTTTGTTTTGCTCTGGAGAAAGGGTTTGTAGTGATTGCCATGACATGCAGGGGAATGAGCCATGGGCTAATACATATGTAGTGAGTATAAAGAGGTGATGATAATGTGATTATTGTAAGTAATCTAGTCAAGGGAGTAGAAATTGCTATATTATATAGCAATTAGTACAATGATATTTTCTTTTCACTACTGTCCTGAGGAAAGGATGATTTCAGGTGTCTGTTCACAGAGCTTGAAGAGTCTTCAGCTATCAAGGGTTCTTCAGAGACATCACACTTTATCTGGCCTTGTGGAGCAATTGGAAATGAGTGTCACTATCACTGAGATTTTGGTTTTATTATTGAATAGGTATTGAAAAAGGCTACAGAAGGCAATGCTTTCCAGAATCTATAATTTTTGTGCAGATTCAAGCTGTGGGAGGATGGATTCTCAGTACCTGAGTGAAGCTTTTAGGTCATGATATACAGCAGAACATTAGGAAAGGAAGACTGGGAAACCTTAGTTATGCTGCATTATTTTCTTGTCATTTTCTGTGGCTGTGTTTAAAGAATTGAAAGATTGCTCTTGCAAGAACAGAATAGTCTTCCTAAAACACTTTAATGAAGTGGGCAAAATATTTTTTCTGATGATTTGCTGTGGCTGGAGAGGAAAGTTAAAATGATGTGTTAATGAATCCTGCATATGCTATACAACACATGGTTAGAACTGTTTGTATTTTTTCCTCTGAAAAAGGTTGAACAGCAAATTGGATAAAAATTCTGTTTCAAAGTGACCAAGCCTGCTTCTTCCCTGAAGCAATTCACACTTTTTCCAGACGTCATTAATCCTGGAATTCTAATCTCTTTAGCTCTTACAGCTGTTTCATTTTCAGGGACCTTCAGAGGCCAATTATTTTGTTAAAATATGCTTATTAATGAAAATATGCTACCATGTAGAAAGAAAAGGTCAATACAGATTTTTTTTTTTTTTTGAAAGTGCTTCAGAAAGTTTAAGGCCCTCCTAGCTGTGCTTTTGGGAGAGAAGAAGAAATAAAATTGAAATGGCATACTTTGTTTTAGTGTTTTGTGCTTTTGGGATGAACATTTTTTTTTAATTTTATTTTTTTTTTTTTTTTTTTTTTAGTGGGACTGAGGTACAAGGGATACATCTGTTTCCTTCTACTTACCTCATTAAACATGGAGGTATGAGATGCTGGAAGAAGTTAGTGTAGCTTTGTGAGTCCCTTGCCAGGCACCAGTTTCTTTTTGAAGCACATGCCTTAACTTCTGAGTTAGCAAAGGCATCACTCAGTGCTTCTGTTTTCACTGGTTTACTGATGAGACCATGCACAGCGTCATGAAATAAAATTGTGTTGCTAAAACTCCTGGAGCTGTTTCCATGTCCACCAACAAAGCCACGTTTGCATTTGTTCTGCTTCTGGTTTTTTTTTTTTTATTGACTGAGGTTTCAATTTTTGATTTTGAGAGGACTACCATCTGCTTTCAGTTTTATATTCATCAAGTCAGTTTTATCTCGATTCCCCTGATCCCTCCCCAGTGCTGCCACTGTCTCTCTGTTCTAGACCTACTTTGCTGGGAGAGCTTTGGAAAAGTATTTGGAGTTTAAGTTGTCTCTTCCATCTTTTTTGCTCTTTTGCTGCATCTGATCTAGTCTGACTGGCACACAGAAGCCTTCAGGGCCAGGTGAGTTGCCTATGGCTTGCCTCTGCTTTAGAAGTGAGAGTTGGTCTCCTGCCTCAGTTTCATTGGAAACGCCTTGGAATGGCAGCTGTGCTTTGTCTGCTATTTTGGACAGAATACTTGTGGAATTGGCCCTGTGTTTTTTCCAAAGGGAAGATCAACATGCTGCAAAGAGAGCAAAACATCAAGAAACATCTAGAAAATCAGCAAATGAGCAGTCTGATTTTTTATGTTTCAATGGGGCTTTTGAAAACACCTCCATGCATTTATAATTGCTATAATTTTAGTCCAAGTTAAATATGATCTCAAAATCAGACCCTGATTTTCAAAGTTGGCTGTTCTCATGCAAGCCTGTAAGTTTATCAGTAACTGTCTGAATGGTTATGCAGGAAAATTTGTAGTCCTTAAAGGACTGAAGTACAATACAAGGCAGATAAAAGTGTGTAAAGAGATCTTGCTCACATATGAACAATTGATATGTCAGTTGCCTTCTTTTGGTGTCATCTTCTACTGAAGTATTTATTTTCTGCTCTTTAAGAGGTGATTAATGAGCCTGTGAGTGATAAATATACTCAAAAAATGGTGCTGGTGATATGGAGGCATTTCTGTGATAGGGAGGAATTTGGAAGGTTGCAGGTGTGACTGCTAGAGAAGGGTTATGTGGGGCAGGTTCCTTCACTCCTCCAGGTACTAGGAGGTCTGAAGTTCAGGTTGGGACTTTGGCCAGAGGAGGGTCAATCTGCTTTCCCAAACTTCATCTGTGGTTTGGGAATTACAGGAGTTTTTACTTTATCATTATTTCAGACATGGATGGCTGGACTGCGCTGCAGTGTTACCTTATTCCAGGTACTCTCTGCTCAGACACAGCTTTTGTGTATCTTGGTAATATTTTAGGGTTGAAACAGCAGACATTAGCAGACACCCAGATTTGGAAGGAGAGACTAGCTAAAGAGTTATGACAAAATGGAGCAGAGGATGCTATTACTCAGGCTGTCAGAAAAATAGTTTCTGTAAATTACATGCTTTTAGTCTTTTCAGGGGATGAGGGGAAAAGAATAAATGACCCAACATATTTCTACTCTGGCACTTACTAACTTTTCCCATTTTCTCCCAGTCCAGTGAATAGTCTGTTATTTACCCTACCAGATATATGAAAATCTGTATTTTCCTCTGGCATGTTGCCATGTTGATTGAAATCCCACTGATCTCATTCCTTTGGGAGTTGCCTTGAAGAAGTTTGAAGGTATGTACTGTGAACTGTCTTCTACTGCAAAAAGTCTATCAGGTAAATAAGTTGGAAATCCCAAATGAGAACAAATGACCTAATAGGATACTGGACTTGAATATTAATTTTGTTACCAACTATTCCCAGTAGACTTGTAATCTACTGGCTGTTCAAGTAACCTGATTTTCAAGTCTGAATTATCAGTATGGCAACAAGTACCTATGAAATAATGTGTGGGTAATGAAATTTTCTCATTCTCTAACTTTTATTGGCCTTTCATTGAGGATATCCCTTTGATTGCTGGGAAAGGCAAAACAATGAACCAGATAGTGATTATTTCTCCTTAGCATAATTAATCATGTGCACACTTGTTTTTGCATTGACAAGAAACGTAAAAATGTATTTTCTCTGTGGGGATACACTTTGCTAGGGTAGATCAGTGGAGCTGAGGTATATGCTGAAACATACTGAAGTGACACCAGTATGGGTGTAAGCTGTTTAGGAAGTGCTTTCATGCTCCTCTGTGAAAGACCCCTGGATACTGCATTAATCCACTGCAAGTTAAATTGTAACTGTGCATGTCATTCAGTAAAGCAGAAAGTACCTGGAATCTTGAATGATGCTTTTCTTTTTACAGAATTTATTCCTTTTATGTTTGTAAGAGTATTCATCTCTGTGCCACTGGTCTGTGAAAGCCTAGAAATAAATCCCATTCCAGATCTCTGGTTATTATGCTTGCATAATACCAATTTACCAAATTATTTAGGGGAAGTTATGACACCATGTGTCACACAAAGTAACATCAATCAGAAAATTTTGCATGCTGGTACACAGCCCAGTGTACAACAATCACATGACTGGATCTCATTCTGCTCTTTAGTTTCAGAAGGGTGAGCAGAGCACAGAACAACCACTGGGCAAAACCCAGTGTGAGGAAAGATCACTGTGCTTTGAAATCTGAAACAAAGCAAACAGCCTGGGAAGGAGGCTTAACAAGCTCAAGTTGGCTGAGGCAACAGTGGATGTGTGTGAAATTGAAAAGCAAACAGAGCTGTTTGTGTGCTGGCCATGCTGTTCAAGGAGACAAAATTTGTGTTCCATCTGGGAATATTAACAGAGTGTGTCTGTAGAAGAAAGACAAAACTGAGAATTTTTGCTGTGTTCCAGTGTGAGTCCTGCAAGTAGCGTGGTATTGAATGAGTTGGTTTTAGCCCAGAAATATCTTTTTATTGTATGCAATATTTTTCCCCTTAAACTTAACGCTAAATATGAATGATAAATAACATTAATAACATCAGAGTTAAAATGGCAGCATTGATGAGATTATGGGAAAATATTTGGTTATGGGGGAAAAATAGATATGTGAGGAAAAATAGATATGTATTGTTGTAGAGGGGGCAAAAGCACTGACACTTATTATATGCATAAATGCATTTTCTGGTTATCACATGAATGGTGGTATAATTGCTAAGAGAAATGTGTTTTATATAGTTCATGCTATGAAATCCATTATTTAATGTAGCTGCATGGTATATGCATATGCACTGCAACCTAAGCAGCACTTCCCATTTTAAGGATATTTTCTTCTGGTTCATGCTAAAAGGTGAAAACAGACAATGCCTACATAAAAGAACAATCAACAACTACTTACCAAAGAAGTTTTTAAATGGGGATCTCAACTGATATCACTCCTGTTTGTGTAGTTGTGGCAGGAAATTCATGTCTTTACAAAATATTGTTCCTGTCTGGGATGTCTTTGAAGTGGTAGCTACAGTTAACTATCCCTCTCTTGGAATATGGAATAATTTCATCTGTAGAAGAAAGCAGAACAGTGCTTTGTTTAAAGATAACTGATAGCTTGCCTCTTCCAAATTGTGAATAATGTCAGGATCCCCATCTTGGCATGCACTGCTGAGCTATTTTCAGGAAAGTGCAAATAAAAGCTATAATTCCTCCTGGCACATCAGGGGTGTGATGGAGGTGTCTGGCAGCATTTCAGTAAAACAATTAGGCTTAGTGGAAAGGATTCCCTCTAGGCATGACTGTCAGTCAAAGTATAAATAGAGGGTGAGAACCTACTACCCAGCCTTGGGACCTCCTGGACAGCAAGTTCCAAACCAGCCAGCACAGGTGACATTTAATGCTTGTCCCGAGGTTTTTGGATTTACAGCTCGCACACTGGCAGGCAAGGGGCTTGAAAATGAGATGTGTTACAGTCAGTGAGATGAGGCAGAACTTCAGATATTTCAGTGTTTGATATTTGTAACAAGGTCTGTGGCTAGGGAAGGCAGCTGGGATGTGGCTAAATTTTGGGAAGAATTCTAGAATTCAACTATTTATTAAAAATAAGTTTTAGAAGGAGATTTGAAACTCTGTTTGTCTCTGGTTGCACAGGAGCATGGTGACAGGATGATTCATTTGCTTTGCATAAGAGGACAATTGTCACTTGCAGCTCCACAGCTCACTGTAGGGAATGGAACCAATGACACAGAAACAGGTACTTGATGCTTCCTTGAAAAGAAGTGACCAGGAACATTACAGCCCCTGGCCAGTGGAAATTTTGTTTCAAAGGTTTCATAATAAAGTGTTCTTCTGCAAGCAGAGTGAAGTTTGCTTTCTCTAACTTTTATTTCTGGCAATTCAAGTTGGTGAGATGTCAAAAGCACTCGTTACAGTGACATTAATGGTGACAGTTCCTTCAGAGTGATTGCCTTCTTTTATCAGAGAACACAGGCAGGGCTGGTCTACATGGAGCTTGCCTTGAGGGCACAAGCTGCTGTTTTGTACTGCGGATAGGTATCTGGAACTTTCGTTGCTTAATTATTTAAAATATGTAAAAAAGGTGAGGATTATTATATTCCTAATTGAACTTGTGAAACATAATATGAGAGTCCATCCTTCTCTTGTTTTGTATATGGGAGCTGGCTTTTTAGATAAAATGTATGGAACAGGGCATGAAAATGTCGGATTATTATTTTCTTCTTTTTGTGTTATAGTGACTTTCCTTAAAATACTTCTGCATTTCTTGTTGCAGCATTAGAAATGTTTTCATTTTCCCTGCAAAATGGAGAGCCTCAGGGCTCTGTACTGCACCGGATTCCTCTGCCAAGGCACATCAAAGTGGGGAAAATTCCAGTATTATTCCCTCACGGTTAGAGTCCACCTTCATCTCGGACTCCAGTGCTAAGTTCTGCTGTAGGTTCTGGTAGTGCCCTACTTCCCAGTTATGCCATAAGGCTGCACTTGGAGAGGTAATTTGGGCAAGGGGTCTCCTCCAACTGACTCCCATTTTGCCCATCATTTTACCCTCCTATTCCCTTCTCCCAGGAGCTCCAGTGACAGCTCTTGCTGGTGGAGATCTCCTGCAGCAACATCGCCAAAATTCAAGCTGATCTTCATGACTATGTAAATAATTGGTTAAAGCTGCAAGGTCCCAAATCCAGAATAGAACATGCTGTTTCATTCCAGGCAGTTACCCGTGGATTGTGGAATATTTAGCTGATGGCTTGAAGACAGATTTTGTGAAAAAGCTCCTGCATCCTTTAGCTCTCTGCTGGAGATTACAGGGCGAGGTTGCTTTAAGCGCGTTGTGCTCAAGCGTTTTACATAACGGGAGTAGAGGGAAGGCACGCAAGCATCAGAAAGTAAAACTTTGGTTGTAGCTTTTCCTGAATCCTGTTAAGGATTTAGGATTTTCTTATTTTTTATTTCAGGAAGCCATTCTGGAGCATTGTGTCTGTGGTATATGGCACAATTTCTCTGGGCTGTTTACTATTTTTTGTGTGTTAAGATATGTAAATGAGTCTTCCTTTTGCCATATGCAGTTGCCCTGAAGATTAGCCAGATTTAGTGAGACTGTTCTGTGGCAGGTGTAGGGCTTAATTTTTAATGTGAATTAAGAACTTAGGTAAAAGTAGTTTTAGTTTTTCTTTAGATTTTTTTTAGTTTTTCTTAAGCTTTTCTACTAGTCCATGTTATAAATTTTCCTAGCTGTAATGTGAATTAAGAACTTAGGTAAAAGTAGTTTTAGTTTTTCTTTAGTTTTTTTTTTTAGTTTTTCTTTAGCTTTTCTACTAGTCCATGCTATAAATTTTCCTAGCTGTGTTGTGTGCTATCCAGCCTGCTTTCTCCATTGTTATCTGTTTGCAAATTTAGTTAAATGCTGGTATAAAGCAAAGAGGTTATGTGCAGTCAAGGCTGGTTTTTATAAAAGATGTGAATTACTTTTCAGACTTTCAAGGTATTGGATAGTGTATCAAGATGTACTAATGTTTGCTTTCAAGTGGAGAGAGTGGATTTCTGCAAAAAATAACTGATGCTTTTAGTTCAGATGAGGTACTGTTGATTTAAAAAGCATCTTTCCTTTGTCATGTTTACTGTACATTCTCTATACTTAAAAAATTGAAATAGAGATTGAGGATGTGGAAGAAGAATATCAAGAATAACTAAACATTGTGGATCAGTTATAGATTTATTTTAAAAGAGGGGTTTTAAAATTGAGAATGGATGTTACTTTACACTTAATGTCAAAACTTAATGCCTTATCTCATATAAACAGTTTTTGTAGAGAATAAGTCCCATTTATTTGATGTTTTTAATACCTTTGGTTTCCTTTATGCTATAATTAATGTTCATGCATAACTGCACCACTGAAGAGATAACAAGTGAAACTGGGGACTCCAGTAGTCATTTGGGAGATGACTTAAGCTGTGGGATAAACATAATAGTGGGGTATATTTGCTAGAATGATCCACAGTGCTTGGAAGTTACAATTTAAAAGTGAGACCTGCACTTCCTTATGATCCCTCTGAGAAGCTTGGATTATCTGATCTTCTGAATAATCAAGAAGATGTCATTTTACATCTTACATTTGCTTGAACTATTTAAGGCTAACTGTTGGTCGGTGTGATGTTAACCATAAAACTTTTATCTGATCTTCTGAATATTCAAGAAGATATGTAATATCATTTTACATTTGCTTGAACTATTTAAGGCTAACTGTTGGTAGGTGTGATGCTAACCATAAAACTTACAAAAATTGAAATCTGGGACTTGGCTTCAATATTTTGAAGGAGATGAATTTTTGGTGCAAAAGAGTTCCCTTTGCAAGGGGATGTTTTGCCTCCTTTTCTGTGCTGAAGGTGAACAATAAGAATCCCCTGGTTTGTTATTCTGAGGACCCAATTTGGAGCGAATGCTTCTGCTCATGGTGTGTGAATGTGCCAGAGGAGTGCTGTGCCTGTGACTCCTGCTTCTAAAGATGATGACTTAGTAGCCATCATTTCTCTGCTGCAGCATCATTTGCTGCCCGTGTGAGGCTTCCAGCTGCAGACTTCAGGGACTGTCAGAATTGCTTGTCTCATGGAAAAACAAAAGTACTCTCCAGCAGGAACATCTGAATCAGTCTGTCTCTATGAATTTGTTCCTACTACAGCTGTAGCTGCTCAGGATTCTTCAGAGCCATGGGATGTTGGTTCTGTGCAGTTGATCCAGTATGTGTGTCTCATCCATGAGCTTAAATAAGACCAGAATGGAAGTATCCAGATGTGAGACCTGTACTGGGCACAGGACGAGTTTTTTATGTTGGAATCCCAAAGGTAGCAGCCCTGGGGTGTGTGTTGGGGCAGGAACTCAGTCTCTGTCACGGTGCAGTTGCAAGGAAAATGCTTGTTGATCTGTTTATACCAGCTCTTGAGGTCTCCTGGTTGTTTCTAAAACACTGTGATTCATTATTTCATCAGATCCATACCCCCAGGAATTCTCTTGTGTGGGAGTGTGCAGAATAACCTTGGGAGGATTTGCCAAGGTTTTTCATTTTGGTCTGTTTAAAGGAATGCAATAAGAAAAAAAAAAAAAAAAAAAAGGACTTGTCATTGTGATGACAATTATGACTGCTAGGTTTTTCATTTTGGTCTGTTTAAAGGAATGCAATAAGAAAAAGAAAAAAAAAAGACTTGCAATTGTGATGACAATTATGACTGCCGGTTATCTTCAGAATTTAGCACCAGTAAAGTGCCTCTCTTATGTAGGGCAAGCTATGAGTTGTGAAATGACAATGCAGCTTTGGTTGTTGTAGGTCAGCATTGATGTGCATTGGATTTCAGGATCTATGAATGTCAGTCTGCCACATCTTTTATATTTGGGTTTATTTTTAGTTTTTCTAGTTGAGTAAACTTCGAGTCTGTGGAGGTGCTATAGACTTCAAGTGCCCAGGAGACAGAATTTCAGCAGTTGCAATCTTGTGCCTCACTAAAGAAGTAAATATTCCTTGGCAGCATGTCGTGACTGTATCAGGTGCTTCTGCTCAGAATTTGTTGCTGATGAATGTTTTTTTTGTCCTAAGATCATGAAGGCTGTTCCTGCAGAATATTACAGCTTGCTGTGGGGCGCAGGCTTCGTGTGGACATCCCACTGACAGTAAGATTGCTCCTGAATGATGCCTGAGTGCAGGGGTTTTGTTCAATAGGGTTAACTCACTGAGTCAGCATCCCTAAATGCTCAGTTACTGGGATGCTTGCCAGATGAGGTCATGGATCCAAACAATTAAAAAACAAACTCAATAGGTCAAATGTGTCCATGCCAACGTAAATCACAAGTACCATGAATCCAATCTGAATTTCCTATCCATAATCCTTCCAAACCTGAGACATACCTGGTTCTCAGCATTGTATCCATTCTGCACATGCTTGGTTGCACAATCCCTGCTTAAAAACTTCCTGGCAACCTTGCAGGAGCCACTACATTTTACATTGTGAAGGTGGGAGACAACTCAAAGAGCCGTGGGGGTTTTGGATTGGGTTTATTCTGCAAGCTGTTTAGGTGTGTGTGACAGCCTGCCTGGGGCAGCCCTCAGCTCTCTGTTGAGGTAGCAGCCAGCCCAGGGAATGCTCTGTGTGAGCTGCAGTCACCCTCCCTGGACACTGGCACTGGGAGAGGGAGGAGAAAGCACCACTGCAAAGTTTTTGGGAGACTGGGCAATAAAGAAATGAAGGAATGTCTGCCAGTGGTTGGGACTGAGACTTTTTTCAGGTACAGTAGAGACCAGAGATGAGTAGCATTGCTGTCTGTGACAGAACTGGTGTCTGAGGCAGGCCACATAGTGGAGTTATATGTACATATATGATAAAGGGAATGAGATGAGGAAGGAGAAGAGGGATGAAATTTTTTGGCTTTAAAAAAAATAATTCCTGGACTTCTGAGCAAATGCTTTTCTTCAGTGAGATCCACTGCAGTTCATGCCTAGAGTAGTTGGTTTTTTTCCCCAGCTCATCTGCAGTTCTCCTCAGTGCACCTTTCCCCATGAGAAGAGGGAGAGCAGCTTGCTGCTGCATGAGGAGAGCATCTGTGAATAACTTCTAGTCATATTCCATTCTGAAAAATCAATACAGCTGGGAGATTTCAATTGGAGGCAGTATGCTTGTTTTCATCTACAGCTCACATGAAACCTAAAATTTATGTGCATATTTCTCACAGAGACACCCATCTGTTACCTTAGAACATGTTTTTATATGTATAAATAAGCTTATTTTGCAGTTGAGAGAACATAAAAAATTATCTATAGGCTCTGTAGGTATCTCAGGGGTTGCCTTCTGCAGTAATGTGGTGAAATGAAGACTGTCCAAGAGTTAGCATTAATGATACCAGAAGGATCAACTTAGGTTGAGATTTTATTTTACAGTTTAAATCAAGAAAGGTATTTTTAAGAACATCTTGGTAACTTTTGGTTTTGCTGAAAATTTGGAAGTAGTGGAAACTTACCTTCCTTGTCTGGGACCCATTTTTATGATCTACCCCACAAATACAGATTCCATTACTATAATTATGCTTTTCATGTGTAATTTACATTGCAGGTGAAGAGGGTGCATAGCTTTAAAGGACTGACCATGCAATTTCTCATGAGATAAGTTTTACAGACTCCAAGCCAGTATCACATGTCATGCAGGAGAAATCACCTCCCTTCAGTTAGCCTTCTCCCACAAAGCTTTCCTGCAGTTTCTTAAAAGATTCTCACAGTGTTCTTGTGTTAAATATCAGAGACTTGACCAATAGCCAGAGGTCTGTAATATTCAACTGAAGTGCAGGAAAGTGAACTGGGAACTAATTCTGTTTGTGTTTCAGAAATGGTCATCAACTCCAGGCTGGGGACAGAGATGGTAGACTTGTAGAACACTCTCAGTGCCAATCTGCTTTGTATAATCCTCTTGACTGGGAAGTTGGAGCCTTCCTGGAGAGAAAGTCTTGAGTGGTAGATTGAAAGCCTTGTCTAGGATCAAGCAGGAACTGAATCCTGGTAGGACAGAGAAAGCATGTTTAATTCTAGGAATTTCACCTTATCTGAAGAAACAGCAAGAGAAAGGAAAAGCTATCTGACTGCAGAAATAGCACAGTGGAACATTTAGAGGAAGGTTACTGACTGAAACCTAGCACTGAAGGGTTTTGCAGTAACAGTCTTCAAAGCCTCTTCTGTTCCATTTGCATGGCTCAAAAAACATTTTGTCTATAAAAAAAACCCCTGTTTTTCTCTGTTATTTAACACAGCAGGTAGTATTTTCCCAAGTGGTGCCCCAGTAAAGAAGAGACCCTGCTTTGCTCACTGCTCTGACTGGGGCTGTGCTAGGCAAGCCTCTGACTGTACTGGCAGCATCCCAAATGTGGCAGTGCCCCCACCTGCACCTGTCTGAGCTAGAAACGAGTTCATTTTGAGAACTTACTGGGATTGAGAGATAGTGGCCCATTTTGCATGAGAGAGCAAGTAACGAATGTTAATGTGCAGTGAATTTGTCAAAAAGCATTAATAGGAAAAGAGTGTGTGTTGGGAAGCAATTAAACCTGAGCTGATGGAGGAAGCTCACTGTACTGTGAGATTACCTGCCAAATATGCTTAGACAAACACAACGTGCATTGTACGTAACATTTCATATCTTAGCTGTGACCTTAAGTGATATTTTAAAGGGGTATTTATTGATACTCATGTATTTGTACAAGTTAGTCCTGAGTGGGCTTTTAAGCTTTGGGAACTAACAGAGGACCAACACAAACCAGGTTGATAAGGTCTTTTTCCAATATATCACTGAATTTGTGGGGTCCTCTTATATAATGAGTGATCTAGATTAAAGTTGCTGACATTCAAATAAAGGCACTCAGTGAGAAAATCCCAGCAGTTCTCTCACTGGTTCTTCTCACACTTCTAGAATGTATTTTACACTTTCTTGAACAGATGAGATCAAGCTCTCTCATAGTGCTTTCTTTACTCTATAAAAAAGTGTGAAGCAGCCTTCTGTAGAGAAATTGGATAGAGTCAGTAGAGGTTCTCTGACTCATTCTCAGTCTTCTCAATTTTGTGACTCTACAACAAGTATGCCCAAGGCCTATTTTCATAAATACAAGCTATGCATTGTAATTGTAATTAAAGTAATGGTTGCTGGTAGATGAAATACACAAGCATCTTTATAAATATATCAGTGTTTCTTAAACATCCATCAAAATTGCCACCTGGTCCTGTCCAATTTGTCATTGTATGTAGGAAAAAAGCTCTGGAGACTGCTAATCTTGAGGCTGCTACAACATGTATGGTGGTTCTGATGATTTGCTCCTTAAACTCTTTGTAGGATTCTGCAGTACTAATAGGATGTTAGATGATGGCAAAATGGTCAGGGATGAAAAGCCTGTCCATTACCTCAAGAAACTTTTAAAGCTGAATTTAATTCCATTCTTTTGGGGACACCTATCTGGATAGGAAATAGCTCTAGATATGTCAGATATAATTTTTTATTGAGATCCTTGAAATACTTTTCTTTTTCTCTCAACTTCTCTGTAAAAATAGACAGGAAAGTAAGCCAAGTAATTTTCATCTGAACCCAATTCCTTATGTTTGAGTTTTCAGTGCAAAATTTCAGCATGATCCTTTGAAGAGAGTGTTGGGCTACTGTACTTGTGCAATGACTGAGGAAAAAGAGTTGCTGACAAAGAAATACTCATCTTTATAGCAAAGGAGCTTATGAAGGTCTACATTGGAAATTAGTTTTGATCTTGGCTGTAAATAGAAACTGTATTTTTCAAGTGAAATTTTGTTTGTTTCTACCCTTTGCTTTGTACTTTTGAATAAGACATGAGTCAAGCATTAATCCACTCCTACTTCTGAGTTACGATGATAAAAGAACGAGGGGATAATTTGAGTGATCTAAGGAAAATGATTTATCTTTCTATTAGGTCTGCTGCTAAAGGTAGTTTATTGTATTAGATCACCTCAGATGGTGCACATAAAGTTCTAATTCCTGTCTACAAACCTCACCAGTGATGCTTAACTGCAGCCATAGAACATGGCTTAATCATCTCAGTAAATACTGCAACCAGTCTGAAATTTGCTGGATCCTGTGTGTTTAGGCACAAATGCATTTGGGAATGGTGCTGATTAAGTCTCACTTGTCCAGTGATATTCTCCAGAACCTGGCTGTATCCAGACAAACAGAATTCCCCAGCGTTTTGATCTTGGTAACACCAGTCATTTTTCTGATAAATCCTGTATGAAGAAAGGATCTTTTCATGATTCTTGGAAGCCTTTCTTTTCCTTCTGTCTTGCCACGCATGCTTCTAATCTCTTCTAGTCTTCATCCCCTAGGCTGGCTTCATACTTGCCAATTCACATATCTGCACTGTGAAGGAAAGAGATCTTGAAATAAAGTAAGCTTCAGTACTATAAATTTAAGGTCTAACTAATATTTACAGTTCCTTTAGTTATTTTTCTTGTGTTTTAATTAAGAATTCATGTTCCCTGAACAGCTATTGAAGAGCTGAAACTATTCAGTGAACCTAAGTCAGACTTGATGCAGTGTCTGTGTAGCAAATGTAACCACTTAAACTAGATGTTCAAAATGGTGATGTCAATATCTTTCTTTCCTGACCCATTTAGTTAGATAATATACATATTATTTCTACTTTGTATTGTGAGTTAAACTTTTAATTCTGTAACTGCTTTTAAATGCAAACCATTTCTTTTCAAATTCAAGTCCTTAAATGATGTTTTTCCAATTCAAATATCATGGTAAAATATATTCCCCCAGAGGCTTGGTACAGTGTGAAAATGTGCGAATAATGGATACATGTGCAGTGTACATCTTCCTACCAGATGGTACTGTTCAAATTTATAGTGTGTTGCATAATTGCTTTAGAAGAGGCTGAATGAATTTGCTTAATTTTAAAATTTCTTTTGTAAATGTTGAAGGATTTTTCTTGCAATGTGTGATGCTAGTTCATTGCCAGTTTTGTCACAGCACTGATCTAGAGCACAGACACCTGAGTTAAAAGAAGATATGACATCCCTATCTGTTACCAGTTGGAGGACAAACAGTTTTTGTGATTTTTAAATAACAAGTTTAACTATTGATTCTGGCATATCAGTGAAATAAGACTATTTGCCTTTAGATCTACAATCCACATGAGTCAATGCATTGGTACTAGGAATGATTTTGGTTGATTATTATAAGACAGCTTGGAAGAGTTATTTTCCTTGCTGCTTCTCTCAGATTTCTGTTAGGACATTTATTGAGTGTCCAAGCCGTGGTCTTGCACACAAGTTGTTGTTAGACTACAGCATTTAGCTACTTACAGTGTGTATATTTCCTAGTGATTCAGAAATTACTGTGGAAGCTGAGTGATGTTTGTTAGTGTTGGCTCAGAATGCTATCTTAATGAAACATATAGTCCTTCAAATGTGCTTAACAAATTTAGAAAAAATTCTCATGTTTCTTAACATTGTGTTAAACGCAAATAAAACCAGTAAAGCTGTCTGGGAGAAAATGCTTGCAAAAGTGTGCTGGGTGAGTCACTTTGTACAAGCAGATGTCTTCACTGCTTAAAATGAAGACCACCTGTAAAACATACATTTAGGGATGAATTATCAGGCTTCTGCTACTTGTGACCTTGGACAGAATTCTGTAGATGACTAACAATCCATTTACAAATATAATCTGTGCACGATTTCAGCTTAAGGGCAGTTTATGTTGGAGGAGGAAGGAAGCAAACCCGAAACATTTATGGTAAAATCAAAAGCTTTGTTCTGGTTTTCTGTGAAACTTTATCTGCTGTTTTCTAGTGGAGTAGAATGGAATAAGATCTTATTTTATCACCTGTTTCTGCCCCCCATTTAATTAACTTTTGTTTTTGATAAGAACACTTGGATCCCTATAAGTCTATGGGGTCTGATGCCATTCATCCAAGAGTACTCAAGGAGCTGGCTGAGGCCTCAATGGTTTTTGAAAGGTCTCAGGAATCTGGAGAGGTACCAGTTTACTAGAAGCTGGCTAATGTCCAAATTTTCAAAAAGGGCAAGAGGCATGGTCCTGCCTACAGGCCTGATGATCTCACTTGGATGCCTGGTAAAATTACAGAGATGATCATTCTGGGAGTTACTGAAAAAACATCTGAAAGACAGCACAGTCATTTGTCTTAGCAAATACAGGTTCATGAAGAGGAAGTCCTGCTTGACAAATTTCATTTCCTTTTCTAACAAGGTAACTCATCTCGTTGATCAAGGGAAACCAGCTGGTGTAATCTTTTTGGGTTTTGGTAAATCTTTTGATACTGTCTCTCACAGGATCCTTCTGGACACATCACATGATGGGTGAGCAGCTGGCTCATGGGTTGGGGTTACAGTGACAGGGGTGACACCAGGCTGGTGACCTGCCACTAGTGGGATCCCACAGGGCTCCATCCTCAGTCCTGTGCTCTTCAAGGTCCTCATCCATGACTTGGATGGGATACTCAGGGTACTAAATTGGGAAGAGACATTGATTCCCCTGAAGACAGAGAGGCCCTGCAGAGAGATCCTGACAAATCAGAGGGCTGGGAGTCCCCATGTTGTGAAGTTTAACAGAGAGGTGACTGCTTTGTTCATTGGAGAAACAACAAACTATTTTTAAAGCCATTGAAAATTAATTTATCAGTTTTAATTTGTTAAAAGGGAATCAAGGTGACCTCTTTGGTTCTAAAATGTTGACAGAAAAATACTTCTGAAAGGGGAAAAATATGAATTACATTAAAAGCACAATGCTGACAGCAGCCACCACCTTGCTGCAACTAATTTTATGGATTTTTAGTACAATAATTTATTTTACAAGATTCTCTAGAGAAATATTGAAATGCAAAAAGAAAAATACAAAACCGAAATCTCTAGAAGGTTGGAAGAAAGAAATAATAATAAAAAAAAAATTATATAGCTGCCTTGATAAGCTAGTGTTCACATTCTGGTCCAGACAAAATCTGTCAAATTAAACACTCATTAACCCAAATGCACCCTTAATTTAAGCATTATCTCTTTTGGTCAAACTCTGTCATTGGTGGCTAAAATGCTATTAATGACTGTATACTGAGAATCTATTGAGGATTATCTTAGAACAGTTCTACATGTGCCAGCACCAGCTTTCCATGATCTTCCTGGTACTCTGATAAGTGTATAACAATTGAAATGATACAACTTGCTGAACTTTGCTCTGAATCTGTAATTAGCTACTTCTAGCAGAAAAATGAGTTACTATTCTAGTCTACCCAAGACTCATAATTGACTAAATTTGGATCTTCCAGGAGTCAGTAAGTCTGTCTGTATTTTAGCCTCATTTATAACTTCATGGAAGACTGATCTTTGCTTTGTACTTCATGGCCCATTGTGCTCCATAAGGTTAAATGTAGCCTACTCTGTATAACTGTTTTATAGTTCTAAAATAATATATTTGTTTTACTAATGGTGAACTTCTAAGAGTTTTAGACATGCTTGCTCCTGCACTCCCGGCATGTGGGTTTCAGACTAAAAGGTTTGTACTTAATTATGTGGACTTCCATAAATCTGGCAATCAAGCCATGCAAAGCAGAATGGATGTGTTGGCAATGTAGCCAGACTGTCTAGAATTCAAAGTGATTTAAGGAGAAAAGCAGGACCTTGGATGGGGGAAGGCCAGGCTGTAACTTCTAAGCTTTCAGATGCAAGATTTATATGTTCTTTTTTTTTTTTTTTTTTTTCCTTTTTTGAAAAGGGTTTA